>NW_015505824.1:1041479-1046477 GCF_001515645.1 Sinocyclocheilus grahami
CTGCGGTTCATAAAGAACTTTGTTTTCCTACCTCTACCCTACCATCTATTATTGCCTTCTTTATCAAAAAAAGTGCACTTTTCCAACAAGCCATATGTGTTGACTGTGAAAGACAGTATACTTTAATTATATGCATTTATGGTGCAATTGCTACATTTTCGTTTTCATATGTACTGCAAACAATGTGCTATCACTTTAATTCAGCGCGTGTATCACAGCAAAAATAGACTCGGTGCAGAAACGATCTCTGCACTGCTGCAGACGCACCGCTCCTGAACGCACTGCCGTGTGCAGTGTGAATGCTTTAATCCGTTAACATGAACGCTGAAAAAACCTCACCTTCAGCATTATAATTATTTCACCCGCGCCGGACAGAGACTGAGACGGTGCCGCTGCATGTGGTGCCAAACCTCTCACGGCAGCGTCATCAGCTTGAGATCGGCCTTTTAGAGACCGCCGATCAATCATCCCAACGTGATTATCGGCCGATAATGATCGGTAGCCGATAAATCGGAGCACCCCTATCGAAAAGTTATGGATTTCGTGTCGATATATATGAAACAGTTATCGTTTAACACATTAACGAATTTGCTGGAATGATGCCAAACTGCATCTGAGGCTGTATCTCTGAAAAGCTTTGACATATTGACAATAAATTTTGTATGTGCCATTGTCACTTCACACTGACCACGCCACATCAATTTGGTAACGGCGCCACCTACTGGTCAAAATGATAATTTTTCGAACTCCTAGACAGTTTGGCAAAGTTATGAATTTTGTGTCGATAGACGAAATCGTTTTTGTATAGCGCTGCAATAAAGTTGAGGCATGATGCCAAAATGACTGATGCTGTATCTCTGCAAAGCTTTGACATATTGACACCAAACTTTGTGTGTGCCATTGTCACACACCACATCGATTTGATAACAGCGCCACCAATTGGTCAAAAGTAATAACCCATTAGATCATTTTACTATTGGTTGTATTTATGATTTTTCAGCCATTTTGACAAAAATCATCTTAAAATGGCTTCAATTACTCATTGCTGCAGTTGGTCTGATGCTTGCTGCCTTGCTTTCTTCTGTAGTGCTTGGCCCCTTAATTGCTGCTTGCAGCTATATTTATTATTATTATTGATGTTATTGTTATATAATCTCTTATTTGGACCTCCACAATAAATGCTTTTTTGAAACACACAATGCATGATTTGCAACTAAAAGATATAACTCTAACCTTGTTTTTCTCATAGATGGGCGGTACACTGAAGAGCAGGATGTCAGCTGAAAAAGAAAGCATTCAGTGTGAGGTCATTACAACCATTCTAAAACTCTATGTAGATTCACTCTCAATTGGCCAGCCTATAACTAAACACGAAGCAATTTTGTTCCCCTCAAAAAAAATAAAAATAAAGTGTGATGATGCACATTCGGCCTACCGAGGATGAGGATAGTGATGCCATTGAAGACTGCTCCAACATATGTCAGCAGCCACATAACCACTGCCAGCTGAAATCAGAAGGTAATGTGGGACAAAAGAACAGAAAGCCTAAGACCACAATTATTTTAATGAATTTTGAAGTGACTGCAATGTTTAAATAAAAATCTTACAGCTAATACAGGAAGAAATAAATGCTCCTTGTTGCCTTTTGTCATTTTTGGAGCTTAAAAGTCACTATAAACCCGTTGTATGCAAAGGACCTGTGTGTACTTTAAAATATCCAGTTTTTGTATACAGAAGAATGTCATAAATGTTTTGAACAACATATAAGTGAATAAATTCTGAAAGAATGTTTGGGTGAACTATCACTTTAAATCACAGCATTTATAATTGCTGGTCCTGACCTTGAGGGAATCAACCAGATCCTCGACCAGAAAGAGGCGGCTCATCTGCTTGAGCACACGGTTGACGTGGGTGAGACAGACGTCCACGTGCTTGCGGAAGGTCTCGGGGGGCACAGTGACATCTTTCTCCATCAGAGCCCTGTCACACAGGCACATGGGTCAACCCAATTAGCCCTGCTCCACCACATACCCACACACCTCTGAGCACCACTGCCCTCAAAACAGCACTTACTAACACAGAGACTAACATTAAAGTGCCAAATGGACCTATAATGTTAAAGGTGAAGTGTAAAGGTGAAGTTTTTGGTTAAAATACTTTCTCCTAACCCAGCTTAATATGCACCGACAGCAAATTATAATAACAATTAATTATTAAATATATGAATTATATTTTCATTACAATAAATAAACATTATATTAATAATAAGATAATATTAAGTAAGATATATAGAGTGAAGCACCACATTTTTTTACTGAAATTAAAGTTTAGTTAATTCAATTAAAAACTCAAAAGAAAAAGTTTAACAGTCAATTAATTAAATCACATTTAATAAATCAACACTCAAATAAAAACTGAGCTGCATATAAACATTTAAATTGCACACAATGCCGTTTTTATTAGCAACTTTAATTAATTATGTATATGCTCCAATTCATTGTTGAAATATAAACATGTAAACAGTGACTGTAACAAAATATTATCTTCATGGCAGATTTATTCAAACATGCATTAAATCATGAAGAGAACATGTAAAAACAGTAAAAAAAAAAAAAAATCAAAACGTGCCAATCTGAGAAATTTAAAATTAAGTAAACATCACAATTCCGTCCAAAACTGAAAGTTCATTTGATGCTGAATATTTTCGATTGCCGAAATTTTAGTATACATCCATTGATATGACACAGACAAGCAGGCCAAAAAATGACTCTTACTTGAAGGGGTGTCCGTCGTTGGACTTCTGCACAGCCTGGATGACAGACTTGTAGATGCGGAAAGAGATGGTGACACAGAGCAGGGCCAGCAGCAGGTAGGAGACCACGCTGATCACGCTAAATGCTGCCAGAGAAAGCAGCAGCAGCAGCGACACGCCAAACACCACGCCTGACTTCTTAGGGTCCCGCCAGTGCACCAGGTCAATCACTGCATGACAGAGAGAGTATGTGAAAATCATGTGTGTGGTGTGTTTTGATGAACAATACAGGATATAGTGACAAAATTAATGATATCGATTGTTAAACTGGTGCAAAACACTTTAAATCCTGAGCGTGCAGCTGTAAAAATAGGTCTCTTTTTGCACCTGAACTGTACAATCATTAGTTCTGTCATAAACAATACAGAGCTCATATTTTCCATACAGCTGCAGTTACGTAATTCAGTTTTTGAGTGGTTGGTCATGCGGCGTGAAAGGAACCTTTTAAAGAAGCCTTACATAAAAGGCATTCTCCACATGGAGCGATGCCTTGAGGGGGTTCGGCTCTGCGTGCGTTTCCATTTCTCAGGAAATCACGGACACATAAACGGTCTATGGTGGAAGATGGTGGTATTAAAGACATCAAGCTTCATAAAGAGGGTGCACAATTTTGTACCCTAAAAGAACAGGAAATTACACCCATATATATATTTTCCTGGCAAAGACTCAGTGTTTTCAAAACACAGCCTTCCTAGGGGAGGAATTCCTACTTGGGCATGTGGGAGGATGGGTCCTGTAACACAAGACCTTACACGTGCAAGCGCTGGCTGGTTGAAAACACAACCATGTCTTCCACTGTTACTATGTTTGGTCTGTCAGCTTTAATACATCACCTCAAGCACAGATATGACTTTCACACTCCAGGAGACCGTAAATGCATTCATGCATTCACTTCATCCAATACATGGTCAGCTTTTCCCCTCAAGTTTTCAGATAACGTTTAAATTCTGAAATGCACTGACTGCTAAATATCTGTTCAATACGCCATATAAAATTACATTTTTGTATGATTTTAATTACTGAAGACAGCCAAAGTCAAGATCACTAAGGTGGGACAGGCCAAAATAAATAAATAAATAATTAAATTAGGGGTAGGAGGGAGATACGTGGACCAAACTCTACTTTTCATGCTAGGTTAAAATTACGTTAAATAACAGGTAGTTCAAAAATTTGGGTTTGGTAGTATTTTTATAATTCTTTCAAAAACAATGTTTTTGAAAGAAGTCTCACCAAGGCTGCATTTATTTAATGAAAAACTCTAATGAGCTCAGGTCAGCTGAAGGCAATGATTTGAGAGAGGAAGCGGGTAAAAAGTGAAAAACAAGAATAACTGTTCTTGAGCACCCAGAGGGAAAAAAGATTGTTTACGACAACAGTCAGTGTGACATAACTACAGCACAATGATGTGTGACAAATGATTCAGAGCACCATTGTTTTTGTCCACTCACAGCTCGGGGGCTAAAACACTCAGTGCATGTGAGGGGTTTCCTTCTTGCTCACTGCAGGGGTCTGAGTCCCTCCCAGCATGCTTTGCTAGTGCCCACAGGGAGGCAGCCTCGGCTGAGAACAGTTATTCGTTATCATTTCCTCCCTCCCTCGCTGGCGTTAGTGGACCCAGATACAACAGCATGTCCCAGTGGCTGCTGAGCCGCAGTGGCCTCTTTTAGTTCTTGCACAGCTCGACTCTTAAAGGTACACATACACCATCTAATGCAACTGTGCGAAACGTGTATATGAATCATTTAAGAGTCATGCATGAAATCACCCATCCCACCAAAGTACAAACATTTCAGCTAAAAATTCCAGTTTTTCCTTATCACAGTGAGTGCTCATTTGTCTGTTCAGAAACAAACGGTGTGAGCCAATTTTCATGCAATGAAAACCTAATGAGGTCAGTTATTTAAAGGCTATTGGCCATATTTATACACTATGGTCTGTTTCAGTGTGCTTAAAATGTTTGCACTTGCTTCTCATCCTTTTAAAGTCTCAAGTGAAATTAAACTGCTACATTTTACATGGCAGACTTCTAATGCCTAATCTGAATATTTATTTGTAGTTTCATATACATATAAATACATAATTGAGTACAGTGATTAGCCAAACCTATGCTACAGTTCACACAACCACACGCTATTATCTACAGCTCTGACAAACCCATCAGGAAACCGCCGCACCCATTAAAAAAA
>NW_015505824.1:1046689-1047107 GCF_001515645.1 Sinocyclocheilus grahami
TAGTATATTCATAAATTACCATTAACCTGTATTAATAAATTAGGTTAAAAAAACAGTTGTATACGATACCTCATGCATTAACTAATGTTAACAAATTGATACACATAGTAAAGTATTAAAAAAATGTTAGTGTTCATCGTCTTTTTAGTAAATATCTATTAAGTATATAAAGTATCTATTACTCTTTTATAGCGAAACTGTGGCTGCACAATTATAAAATTATCTGTGAATAACTCAGTGAAAAGCAAATTTATTCCATTAACTGTTGATCACAATGGGAGTCTTCGTAGGCTCAAACATCAGCATTAAAAATAATTGAGAAAAACATTCTCAGCTTGTTTTGGATATGTATCCTACAATAAATAAAATAATAAAAAAAAAACATTCAGGTTCTACAAACAAAAAATATTATAATATA
>NW_015505825.1:0-17829 GCF_001515645.1 Sinocyclocheilus grahami
CTGGCTCGTAGTGGCTGAAATTCTGCACCAAGGCTGAATTTCGGACTTCAGATACAGCACTAGGGACCACTTAGACCTATATAAAAGCATCTAAAAAGCAGCATGTCATGGGACCTTTAAAAGTTTGGGTCAGTAAGATTTTTTTTTTTTTAAGGAAATTAATACTTTTATTTATCAAGGATGCGTTAAGTTGATCAAAAGTGACAATGGGGGCCAGATTTACTAAACAGGGCAAATTAGCGCAAGAGAGCAATTCCAAAACAGCGCCGATGGGCGTGTAAATTTCAGCAGGTGATTTACTGACAACGCGCCAATCAAGCAACATCTCATTTACATATATCCTGACAGTACTAGGCTATTTTAACGCCAAAAGACGGTTTGTGCTGGAGCAAGCTGTTAGTAAATCTGGCCCTTATAATGTTACAAAAGATTTATATTTGAAATAAAAGCTGTTGTTTTGAACTTTCTATTCATCAAATAATTCTGATAATTGAAACTGTATCCGTTTCTACAAAATTATGAAGCAGCACAACAGTATTCAGCATTGATAATAATCAGAAATGTTTCTTGAGCAGCAAATCAGCATATTAGAATGATTTCTGAAGATCCTGTGACACTGAAGACTGCAGTAATGATGCTGAAAATTCCATCACAGGAATAAATATATCCACACAGAAAACTAATTATTTTAAATTGTTATAATATTTCATAAAATTACTGTTCCTCTTCAGGAACTCGAGCTGCGTCGAGAACACTAGGGGAACGCCTTCAGTGACCCACGCTCTGAATCACATGTGAAATCAGTCCAATAGCTGAGCGGTATTTTTTTCATCAAATAAATGCAACATTAGTGAACATAGGAGTCTTCTTTTAAAAGCATTACTGACCAAAAACTTTTGAACACTAGTGTATATTTGAATACTAATGTAAAGATAAAATAAATAAATAAAAACAGTACATTAGGTCTTGCCGTATAAATGCAGCATTTGTGTGATAGTGAACTGAGTGAGACATTTCTTCCCATTAATCATTTAATAAATCATTTAATTTCAAGCATTTCAGCACCACAATTAGAGGTGCTCCGATCAGGATTTTTGAGGCCGTTCACTGATCACAGAAAGCAGTATCTGCCGATACGAACACCGATACCGATCTTTTTAAAGCCTTCTTTTTATCATGTAGAATTATTATAGTAAGACTCTAATCAGGAATTTTAGACATTTATTCAGGGCCTGAATTTCATTTTTGAAAATGAATTCCCCTTTTAGGTGACTCTTGTGAGAGGGGATTTTTTTATTTGAGGGGTGGAGGGGGGCTTTTTTTTTTTACATTTTTCAAAAATATATATTTATCTCACCTAAATGTTTGATCATGCAGTGCATTTTTGTTTTTACAATTGTGCAATTGTTGCACAATAGCTTACACACAGCACAAGCCTGATTTCGTGAGCTGTAAAGCTGTAATTTGCTGTAAAGTTGCTTTGCAACGATGAATATTGAATATGTGAGGCGGCCTTTTACACCAGGTTCACACATAGGCCTACTCCGTTTGCAGTGTGTATGCAGTCCATGTGTAGAAGCAGCAGGTGCTCACTGTGCTTTCACACAGGAGTCTGCAACTGATCCGCGGCTGTTTACTACAAACACAACATGTATCCATTATTTTGATTTCAAATCCAAACATCGTTACTTAAAATGCTTTTTCAGCATTTTGATTCTTTTTTTTACACAGTACAGTAATTCAATCTTTCATAGACGTGTTTAAACAATAAATATAAGAAACACATTATTCAATGCTTTTTACTTTTGCATTTACTTCTAGGTTGATATATTAAGTTGCTCAAGCAAGTGGCAAAACATTTAAACTACACTGTAAAAAATACAATTGCATATCTTCCAGTTTACGAAACCTTTTGAGTCTCCAATACTAACATTTTTTTTCTATTTTCTTGAAACTACATTAAAGGGGTCATATGATGTTGCTAAAAAGAACATTATTTGGTGTATTTGGTGTAATGAAATGTATTTATGCGGTTTAAGGTTAAAAAAACACATTATTTTCCACATACTGTACATTATTGTTTCTCCTCTATGCCCCGCCTTTCTGAAATGCATCGATTTTTACAAAACTCATCGGTCTGAAAAGCGAGGTGTGCTGTGATTGGCCAGCTATCCAGTGCGTTGTGATTGGCCGAATACCTCAAGAGTGTGACGGAAATGTTATGCCCCTCACCATACTGTGATGATGCCCTGTCAGGCCGGAGCGATGAAACAAAAACATTAAAACCCATTATTAATTAAGGATTATAATGACTTACACTGTCTTTTTACACGTTGCGTTGCATCGCGCTGCATAAACATAAAACCATGTCTGCATTTACGATCGGAGAAATGACAAACAACAAGCCCTACTCTACACTGCCCAAAAAATTTGCTTTAAATATATCAAATATAAAAACTCTTTAAATATAAAAAACCTACTTACAGTCTGTGAGTCAGAACAGCCGGCATTGTAGTCTACTCTCCCAGGATCAGGAAACAGTCCTCCATAAAATGTGCTGCACACATCTGAATATTTGGGTTGAAGTGTTCTGGAACAGTGTTATAAATGCAACTTAACCACCATTTTTGGAAGACCAAACAAAGTAGTTTTCGCTTTTCACAACGAAACACAGCGTCACACACGACGGCCTAGAGTGAGCAGAGGCCGGGGGATAAAGTGAGGAACGGAGGGAGGGTTAGAGTGAGCGGAGGCGAGTGGGCTTGAGAACGGCGTGGCCGGCGATTTCGACGAAGGAGCGTCCGGAAGGACATGTGACGACTCCGGGCTGGACTCCACTTCGTCCACGGTGAAAGTCGATCTGGCGATCGACAGCACAAAGTTGTAGTATTTCCTCAGCAACCAGCATGGATCAGCTCCAGGCATGACGAAGCAGATATCGTCCTCTTTTGGAAGGCCAAACAAAGTAGTTTCGCTTTCACAACAAAGCACACAGTGTCTCGACATGGCAGCGGAAACAACAATACTACAGCGAGAATAAAAGTTACGCCTTCTTTCTTTGCGTGAACATTTGGGCGGCGTTATGCAAATCTTCCCACATAGTGAGGTAGACATGTGGGGGCGTGTTAGAATGAGCCGTTTTAGGTAGGCGTGGCTGACTCTTAACTTTTATAAAGAGTATCTCTTTGGATTTGAGACTTTAGTCTTTGCAACTTTACAGCTCGTATTTATGCACCAAGAGCTTGTAACACTCCAAAGAGAAAGGAAAAATTTTTATGCAGCGCGATGCAACGCAACGTGTAAAAAGACAGTGTAAGTCATTATAATCCTTAATTAATAATGGGTTTTAATGTTTTTGTTTCATCGCTCCGGCCTGACAGGGCATCATCACAGTATGGTGAGGGGCATAACATTTCCGTCACACTCTTGAGGTATTCGGCCAATCACAACGCACTGGATAGCTGGCCAATCACAGCACACCTCGCTTTTCAGACCGATGAGTTTTGTAAAAATCGATGCATTTCAGAAAGGCGGGGCATAGAGGAGAAACAATAATGTACAGTATGTGGAAAATAATGTGTTTTTTTAACCTTAAACCGCATAAATACATTTCATTACACCAAATACACCAAATAATGTTCTTTTTAGCAACATCATATGACCCCTTTAATGTAGTTTCAAGAAAATAGAAAAAAAATGTTAGTATTGGAGACTCAAAAGGTTTCGTAAACTGGAAGATATGCAATTGTATTTTTTACAGTGTAGTTTAAATGTTTTGCCACTTGCTTGAGCAACTTAATATATCAACCTAGAAGTAAATGCAAAAGTAAAAAGCATTGAATAATGTGTTTCTTATATTTATTGTTTAAACACGTCTATGAAAGATTGAATTACTGTACTGTGTAAAAAAAAGAATCAAAATGCTGAAAAAGCATTTTAAGTAACGATGTTTGGATTTGAAATCAAAATAATGGATACATGTTGTGTTTGTAGTAAACAGCCGCGGATCAGTTGCAGACTCCTGTGTGAAAGCACAGTGAGCACCTGCTGCTTCTACACATGGACTGCATACACACTGCAAACGGAGTAGGCCTATGTGTGAACCTGGTGTAAAAGGCCGCCTCACATATTCAATATTCATCGTTGCAAAGCAACTTTACAGCAAATTACAGCTTTACAGCTCACGAAATCAGGCTTGTGCTGTGTGTAAGCTATTGTGCAACAATTGCACAATTGTAAAAACAAAAATGCACTGCATGATCAAACATTTAGGTGAGATAAATATATATTTTTGAAAAATGTAAAAAAAAAAAGCCCCCCTCCACCCCTCAAATAAAAAAATCCCCTCTCACAAGAGTCACCTAAAAGGGGAATTCATTTTCAAAAATGAAATTCAGGCCCTGAATAAATGTCTAAAATTCCTGATTAGAGTCTTACTATAATAATTCTACATGATAAAAAGAAGGCTTTAAAAAGATCGGTATCGGTGTTCGTATCGGCAGATACTGCTTTCTGTGATCAGTGAACGGCCTCAAAAATCCTGATCGGAGCACCTCTAATTGTGGTGCTGAAATGCTTGAAATTAAATGATTTATTAAATGATTAATGGGAAGAAATGTCTCACTCAGTTCACTATCACACAAATGCTGCATTTATACGGCAAGACCTAATGTACTGTTTTTATTTATTTATTTTATCTTTACATTAGTATTCAAATATACACTAGTGTTCAAAAGTTTTTGGTCAGTAATGCTTTTAAAAGAAGACTCCTATGTTCACTAATGTTGCATTTATTTGATGAAAAAAATACAGTAAAACGTCTCAGGTTACGTATGTAACCCTAGTTCCTCGAGGGAACGAGACGCTGCGTCTCGGTGCCATACTTCCGGCGTCCCTGCCGGCGCTTGCTTCATTCCTAGAAGCTGACGCTGGCTCCGCCGCACGTGCTTTTATAGCTTCCCGTTCATGACGTCATCCGCCGTGACGTACCGCTCAGCTATTGGACTGATTTCACATGTGATTCAGAGCGTGGGTCACTGAAGGCGTTCCCCTAGTGTTCTCGACGCAGCGTCTCGTTCCCTCGAGGAACTAGGGTTACATACGTAACCTGAGACGTTTTACTGTATTTTTTTCATCAAATAAATGCAACATTAGTGAACATAGGAGTCTTCTTTTAAAAGCATTACTGACCAAAAACTTTTGAACACTAGTGTATATTTGAATACTAATGTAAAGATAAAATAAATAAATAAAAACAGTACATTAGGTCTTGCCGTATAAATGCAGCATTTGTGTGATAGTGAACTGAGTGAGACATTTCTTCCCATTAATCATTTAATAAATCATTTAATTTCAAGCATTTCAGCACCACAATTAGAGGTGCTCCGATCAGGATTTTTGAGGCCGTTCACTGATCACAGAAAGCAGTATCTGCCGATACGAACACCGATACCGATCTTTTTAAAGCCTTCTTTTTATCATGTAGAATTATTATAGTAAGACTCTAATCAGGAATTTTAGACATTTATTCAGGGCCTGAATTTCATTTTTGAAAATGAATTCCCCTTTTAGGTGACTCTTGTGAGAGGGGATTTTTTTATTTGAGGGGTGGAGGGGGGCTTTTTTTTTTTACATTTTTCAAAAATATATATTTATCTCACCTAAATGTTTGATCATGCAGTGCATTTTTGTTTTTACAATTGTGCAATTGTTGCACAATAGCTTACACACAGCACAAGCCTGATTTCGTGAGCTGTAAAGCTGTAATTTGCTGTAAAGTTGCTTTGCAACGATGAATATTGAATATGTGAGGCGGCCTTTTACACCAGGTTCACACATAGGCCTACTCCGTTTGCAGTGTGTATGCAGTCCATGTGTAGAAGCAGCAGGTGCTCACTGTGCTTTCACACAGGAGTCTGCAACTGATCCGCGGCTGTTTACTACAAACACAACATGTATCCATTATTTTGATTTCAAATCCAAACATCGTTACTTAAAATGCTTTTTCAGCATTTTGATTCTTTTTTTTACACAGTACAGTAATTCAATCTTTCATAGACGTGTTTAAACAATAAATATAAGAAACACATTATTCAATGCTTTTTACTTTTGCATTTACTTCTAGATTTATATATTAAGTTGCTCAAGCAAGTGGCAAAACATTTAAACTACTTTTTTTACTATATCACAAACTTACCATTGGGAGTCTGCAACTGATCCGCGGCTGTTTACTACAAACACAACATGTATCCATTATTTTGATTTCAAATCCAAACATCGTTACTTAAAATGCTTTTTCAGCATTTTGATTCTTTTTTTTACACAGTACAGTAATTCAATCTTTCATAGACGTGTTTAAACAATAAATATAAGAAACACATTATTCAATGCTTTTTACTTTTGCATTTACTTCTAGGTTGATATATTAAGTTGCTCAAGCAAGTGGCAAAACATTTAAACTACACTGTAAAAAATACAATTGCATATCTTCCAGTTTACGAAACCTTTTGAGTCTCCAATACTAACATTTTTTTTCTATTTTCTTGAAACTACATTAAAGGGGTCATATGATGTTGCTAAAAAGAACATTATTTGGTGTATTTGGTGTAATGAAATGTATTTATGCGGTTTAAGGTTAAAAAAACACATTATTTTCCACATACTGTACATTATTGTTTCTCCTCTATGCCCCGCCTTTCTGAAATGCATCAATTTTTACAAAACTCATCGGTCTGAAAAGCGAGGTGTGCTGTGATTGGCCAGCTATCCAGTGCGTTGTGATTGGCCGAATACCTCAAGAGTGTGACGGAAATGTTATGCCCCTCACCATACTGTGATGATGCCCTGTCAGGCCGGAGCGATGAAACAAAAACATTAAAACCCATTATTAATTAAGGATTATAATGACTTACACTGTCTTTTTACACGTTGCGTTGCATCGCGCTGCATAAACATAAAACCATGTCTGCATTTACGATCGGAGAAATGACAAACAACAAGCCCTACTCTACACTGCCCAAAAAATTTGCTTTAAATATATCAAATATAAAAACTCTTTAAATATAAAAAACCTACTTACAGTCTGTGAGTCAGAACAGCCGGCATTGTAGTCTACTCTCCCAGGATCAGGAAACAGTCCTCCATAAAATGTGCTGCACACATCTGAATATTTGGGTTGAAGTGTTCTGGAACAGTGTTATAAATGCAACTTAACCACCATTTTTGGAAGACCAAACAAAGTAGTTTTCGCTTTTCACAACGAAACACAGCGTCACACACGACGGCCTAGAGTGAGCAGAGGCCGGGGGATAAAGTGAGGAACGGAGGGAGGGTTAGAGTGAGCGGAGGCGAGTGGGCTTGAGAACGGCGTGGCCGGCGATTTCGACGAAGGAGCGTCCGGAAGGACATGTGACGACTCCGGGCTGGACTCCTGTTTTGCTGTTTGCGGTCTTCATTTAAAAAATTGTGTTGTTGTTTTATCATTATTGTTAGTTATTTGTTGTATTGTGATGTAAAGAGCTCATCTTTTTAACATTTGTTGGTTGTCACCATTCTTGAGGTTAGTGTGTCTAGTTTTGAGGCCTAGAGTATGTTCAAACGCTCACGTCCATTTCCTGGATGGCTTAGTCTTGTAAGTTGTTTTACAAGCATAGACAATGTTGTGTACTTATTAGACTACGTTACGGTGGCCGAGAAGTGCAGAACAAATCACAATTCTGAAAACAAAATAACAAATTACAAATGCAAGTCTAAAAAACAAAATAACAATTCAGAAAGCACAACAACAATTCAGAAAACATTATAACAAGTCAGAAAACACAATGACAAATTCGAAAACAAAATAACAAGTCAGAAAACACAACGACAAATCAGACAAACCGGAAGAGGTAGGTATAGTTTGAGACAGCGCCATTGGTTTGGGATTACTCACCGCTGACTGGACGAGACATCTGTCAATCAACGTATACAGAGAAGAACCAGCCGAAGAACAGCAGAGTCCTGGTAGAAAGTTCGGAGATGGTATTAAAGTAGCTCAGTTTAAATGTATTGTATGAATTGCCCTTACTATGGAATGAAAAATACGGGGTGTCTATTTAGATTTAGTTAAAAGTGGCTGAAAAACATCAGTTCCAGTGGTGCAGATGGATAAGTGTGTGCCCTTGGCTTTTTGACGCGATCGACCCTGGTTCGATCCCGCCTTTTGCAGAGATTTTATTTCCTCCCTTTTCAAATCTCGTATTACATCGTAAAGGCATTTATTTTCAATAAAAATTAAGGAAATAATCAAAAAGTTTAAAATAAAGTATCGGTTAGGGTTAGGTTAGGTGTAGGTAGGGCTTTATTGTACAAATAAGGTGGCATCCATTTAATAATTTAAATTATAATTTACACTCACACTCAATAAGTTATTATTGCATACTGTTTTATAATGTACTACAATACTGAAGTGCAGATAATTGCCACTATTTGCAACAAGTAGTATACTTGACATAGTGTAACTAGGTATTTGCACTTAGTGTAAATAGAATTTTGAGCGCTTATCCAGCTGCACCACTAGAGCTGATGTTTTATAGCCACTTTTAACTAAACCTAAATATACACTCCGTATTTTTTATTCCATAGTAAGGGCAATTCGTACAATACATTTAAACTGAGCTACTTTAATACCATCTCTGAACTTTCTACCAGGACTCTGCTGTTCTTCGGCTGGTTCTTCTCTGTATACGTTGATTGACAGATGTCTCGTCCAGTCAGCGGTGAGTAATCCCAAACCAATTCCTGTGTCAACTGTGCAGTGTGCAGCTCGCTTACAACATGATTTGATTTGAAGCCCTTTGCGCATTTTGAGAGAAAGAGAAAGCGCACACGGTGATTTACTCACGCTGTTTGTGAAATTGTGTCTCTCAGAAAGTTTTCAAATTAGCTACTTTATAAGTTATTTAATGAAGAAATATGAACTGTACCTCACCTTCAGCATTACAATTATTTCACCCGCGCCGGACAGAGACTGAGATGGTGCCGCGTGTCGTGCCGAACCTCTCATCAGCTTGAGATCATTTTTTTGAGATCAGCCTTTTTAGAGACCGCTGAGTAATCATCCCAAAGCGATTATCGGCCGATAGCGATCGGTAGCCGATCAATCGGAGCACCCCTACCCACAATATACTTACTGCAGTCTTACTTAAAACAAACAAGATAATAATTTATTGTGCTATGCTATGAAGACGTTATCACAATAGATTTAACACATCTGCCGATTCATGTCCCACAGATTACCACAATGGAGTCTAATCTGAAGTCCTTAGAGGAAGAAAACAAGGTGATTGAACAACAAAATGAATCTCTCCTGCATGAGCTGGCCAGCCTCAGCCATTCACTGATAAACAGTTTAGCTAATATCCAGCTACCTCATATGGTAAGGGACACCATCCCCAACCGATAGAGGACAAGTCGTGGACAAAGAAGCATATTACTTTATTCTGTTCACTTTATTCGGCTTGAGGCCGCTGTTCTTGGTACATTCAGCAAATTTAGCATAATAGTCTGTGCTTCAAACTAGTCCATAGCTGGAAAATTGTAGGAGTCAGTTGGTGTAATCTGAATTTTTTTGAACCATTTATTGAATGGTTGTTCAATTTGACCAGCTCTGCTTACTAAACAAACTGCATAAACCAGCCTAAGATGCTTTGCTGGTCTTAGCAGGTCTCCCGGTCAGGCTGGTTTTAAGATGTTTTACTCAGCAACGAGTTAGCTTGAAAACATGTTCTTCAAATCAGTCCCGCAGATTTAGAAGCGTATACATTCTGATCAAAACTTTCAATCATCTCATCTCAACTTGGTAAATAAATACAGTTTATTTTCATTTTTTTATGAAATAAAAATTTCAGTCATAATCTTATTTGAATCTCCATAGCTTGCTCACCGATTGTCATATTTTGTCAAACTCAGTGACAAACCACTGAACTGATATAGTCAGCTCTGCTGAGTTTGTGGTAATATTTGATATTACATATTATTTTATGTCTATTGCATTAATCACACAGCGTTGATTATTGTTTATAGGGTTTTAAACTGCATGGCTCACTCATTTTGTGTTCAGTTTCTTCGACAATGCTGATTGGTTGTTTCTTAAAAGATTTAGATGAAGCTTATTCTCAGGAAACAGTGCCATTTGTGACTTTTTTCTCTCTTTTTTCGATTTCCACTTAATTTGCAAAGTTTACTGCTGAACTTAAAGAAGTCACATTTTCCCACCTAAATCCCTTGTGAAAAATGATGTGTACTTAATTATATTGAATGTGCACTTGTAGTGTGCTTCAGATCTTAAAATTCAATTTAAAAAACTGTACTTGCAAGTAATATAATATTAATGAAATAAAAGGCCACTTAAGTGCACTTAAAGAAATACAAGGTGACACTTTATTTTAATGTGTCCTTGTTACAAGTTACATGTACTTACTATTATAATAACACTTAATTATACATAATTGCATGCAAGTAACCCTATCCATACCGTGAGTACATGTAGTTAATTAATATTACTCAGTACTTAAATGTATAATTACACTGTAACAAGGACACCTTAAAATAAAGTCTTCATGACTTAACAATGTCAAATTGAAGATTATGTATTTTAAGTCATTTAAAGCATATTTTAAATAATTATATTTAATCATCTTTTGCCATGATTTAAAGTACACTTACTTTGACTAACATACTAAAGCACAAGTATTTGATTATAATTTAAACTAGTTTGTTAATAAATATTACATTTCAAGTTAATATAATTTAAGTGTAAATTAATTGCACAAGACAATAGAAATGATTATGAAATGACATAAAATATGAACTTCATAGTTGAGTTGGTCAAAAAGCATGTTTAAGATAACTTAAACATGAAACTATACATTTCCATTTAATTGTAAATAATATTTTCAACCTGGTTAAAATAGGTTGTAAATGTATATGCTTATAACTTGAATAGTTAACCATTTGTGTATGATTGAAGGGTGAATTCACTGAACTTGTGCCACTTTTATCAAATAAGAATAATCAGTAGCTTATCCTTTTTACATACAAAATGTCAATGCAAAACTGTCTACTTGCTGCTTTAACTAGTAGATTTCATCATATAGCATCACATTATTCATTGCAACATCTAAAACAAAACAAAAAGCTGTTCCAGATGTGTCTTAGGTGTTTAGACAGAAGTGGCCAGGTCCTGTATGTACTGAGCATGTTATTTGCTTTAAGCTAATACACTTTTGTTTTTACCTCTAGAAATCACTTCACAAAGAGGCTCCAGCTAGACATAACAGCTGTTTACATCAGAGAGTAAGACCACATGTTTAACTCCTACCCTTTCCATATGACTATTTGTATGCTGTGAATACTATATTATTTATGTCAGTCAATTTTCAAGTGGCTGAGCGCAGTTGGTGTTTTGTGACCCTGGAGCACAAAAGCAGTGTTAAGTCGCTGGGGTATATTTGTAGCAATAGCTAAAAATACATTGTATGGTTCAAAATGATACATTTTTCTTTTATGCCAAAAATCATTAGGATATTAAGTAAAGATCATGTTCCATGAAGATATTTTGTAAATGTCCTACCGTAAATATATCAAAACTTAATTTTTGATTAGTAATATGCATTGCTAAGAACTTCATTTGGACAACTTTAAAGATGATTTTCTCAATATTTCAATTTTTTATTTTTTTTGCACGCTCAGATTCCAGATATTCAAATAGTTGTATCTCGACCAAATATTGTCCTATCCTAACAAACCACACATCAATGGAAAGCTTATTCACTGAATCAGTTTTTAATAACCATTCAGTCAGCTTTAGTCCTTCACATATTTTTCCCATTAGTGAATGCTACCAAATCCAGCAATTTCCATTTAGACTGAATTGAATACATGATGTTTACCTGTGTTGAGGTTTACATTGTGTTTCTTTTAATGAAAGTTTTATTGTGGCTGCAACAAGTTGTTTGAAGCTCCAGAACTCATATCAGGATTTGCAAAATTTGTCATTTAAGAGCTGGCTTCCTTTCAGTTCACAACTGTCAGTTTGAATCGAATTAAATCCACACAGCGGATTTTGAATTGCAATGAAAATGTTACATTTGAAATTAAAGTCACAAAAAAGTTTTATGACAAAAACATTTGCATCATAGTTTTGACAAATTATGCTATTATTCAATATGTGCCATTTTCTTTTAATTCTTTTGATATTGATTCCATAATGCTGCTTTAAAACAGTGTGAATTATGAAAACTAACTTGATTGTTATCGTTGAATGTGTCTGTAAAAATAGCCCATATGTTTTTGGCCATTTATACTGACAGTAAACTTAATTTACTGTCACATTCATTTCTTTGAATTTCAATCCATTTGAATTCTTACTACAATTTTGCATCCTGTGAATTGTATACAGGAATAACAATAAATTGAAGAACTTATGACATAATTAGAATTCGAATTTATGACTTAATTCTCAGAGTTGTATTACCCAGACTCTTGTTTTGTCATCATCTTCCACATACTGTATTTTATGTGACAGGATCTTTCCTCTGTGTATTACAGGAGCCGATTAGCGAACAGAACTTTGACGCATACGTGACCACGCTAACGGACATGTACACCAATCAAGATCACTATCAGAGTCCAGAGAACAAGGCCCTGCTAGAAAATATAAAACAAGCGGTACAAGGCATTCAAGTCTAGCATCTCAGAACGTTCCTAAAACAAAGGAATACTGAGGAAAGAAGACACTTCCAGAAAAAAAAACATTATAATACTCATATGGGATGCCTCCTGCTTTGCTGTTGTAGTTGATCAAACAGTGTTAATTCATGTTCTTTTAAAAAGTGTTATGCTGACTAAACATGATTTTTCTTTGGGTTTATTTTTCTGGCCTTGCTTTAAAAAAAAATTATGATCTGCAAAATAGTTTTTGAAAGTATTCACATTTTGTACGCTTTCATATTGGCTAATGTAATGTGACTCATCCTTCTGGCTGCTCATTGAAGCACCTTTTTAGTGTATATTTTTAAACAGTAATGCACCCAATACTGAACATTAGTCGATGCTTGCTGAAAGAGTGTCACAAACTGGAAAAAGGTAGCCACTAAACATTTCTGCTCATCTTAAAGATGTGAAAAGATTAATGAAATGGCAAGAGTTTCTTTTTATCATCCCCAAAAATGAACATTTGCTGAAAATGTACTCATCCTCAGACATCCAAGATGTAGTTGAGTTTATTTCTTCGTCAGATTTGGAGAAATGCAGCATTACATCACTTGCTCACCAATGGATGCTCTGCAGTGAATGGGTGCCGTCAGAATAAGAGTCCTGATAAAAACATCACAATCCACAAGTAATCCACACCAGTCCATCCGTTAACATCTAGTGAAGCTAAAGTCTGCGTGTTTGTAAGAAAAAGTCAGCTTGTCTGAATCATGAGAGAAATATGCAGAGCTCAAGCACCATTTACAAGCCATAGAAGTCATAATTCTAAACCCACAGTTCTGAACAAATATGTGGGTGGATTTAGATGCGAGACATCAAAAGGAGAGGCACTTTTCCTAAAAACATGGATCTTTTTGCTTCACAAGATGGAGTGATATGGATAATTTGTGGATTATTGTGATGTCTTTATCAGCTGTTTGGACTCTCATTCTGATGGCACCTATTCACTGCAGCGCATCCATTGCTGAGAGAGTGATGAAATGACACATTTCTCCAAATCTGTTCAGGTTAACAAACAAGCTCATCTAACATCTTGGAAGGCTTAAAGGTCCGTACATTTTCAGCAAATGTTGGTGATGGTGATGAATTACTTTAATATCAACTATCAATGATGTGGAAAAAAGGGTTGATGTAAAAAATCATCATAGATCATAGAAATGAAAGCTTATGGTGGAGAACCTGATACTGCTTCAAAATGCAAAAGGAAATGCTTTGATTATTAGTGGCTTCCTCATTTAATCTGCATCAATGTAACAGCAATAGCGGCTCTAAACCTCACGTCGTGATTTGGTCTCTTCTAGAAATAACAGTAGCCAGAATGGAACTGTCTCAGCAATATTTGACTTAACCATGTGTATAAAAAAGAGATGCAATCTATGTGGTGGGTATATGCAATTTCATGTTTGTAAACAGTGGAAGCTACAAAATCTTTTTGCTATATGTAAATGATTGATTTTTATATAAATCTTTTAATACAAATGTTTTAAAGGCACGGAAAGGTGAAAATTAGGTTTAGAGACGTACAATGCTCTATGAGTTTCATTTTGTTCCTGTATACTGTGCTGCGCAGGGACACATTTGTTTCCATGCTTGGATGTGTGTACAGTATGGAAACTAAAGCAGAAGGTATCTGTAAAGAATATAGACAATGAAAACGGGACCTACAGGGTTTTTGCCCCCCCCCACTTTTGTGCCAGAAGACTATTTGCACTTATCCCACCTTCGGTCGATGTGCAATCGCCAGGTGTCTCTTTGGCACGAGGAAGACATGATGACAGACGTTCAGCGGTTTGAGGAGATCAGAGATTACAGGGATTTGAAATATTAATGAGGACAATATCTTTACGAGAAATATTGTGCATTTTTAAATAGCAATGCTAGTTCGGTGAGTATGTTCTATATCATACAAAATAATCCCCAGCAGCACTTTATGTCTAATCACTGTACAAAATCATTAAAGAGTAGTCAATCGAAATAAAGCGTTTTAAGAAAAGAAATTCTCCCACTGCAATGGGTTCAGTTGTCAGCGGTAGAGTTCGGGGGTGTTGCGGCATTACGTGAACCCCTAATTTCCATTGTACTATTAGCTGTAGCAACCTTGTTAATACTTTATTGAGAGCTAATGCAAAGGTGCTTGTACTTCACTGGATCTCGTCCATTGTACTAATCAGTCCTTTTTAGGGCTCCATCATTCATGCACAGCAACACATCTGCAGCTTTTTGCCAATATAGTAATGCTTTCAATAGAGAAATAGCTAGTATCAGTTTTTGACTCGATTATCGTCATCGGTACAATGGAAATGGGAATTTAAGCACAAACATGCTGCTCATTTACTGTCGGTGCATAATACTTTTTTTAAAAACATATATGTGACTAATGACTCGGCGTAAGATGAAAGGAGTCACATATTCGAATGCTGATTTTTCATATGAATTATTGTGAATTCATGAGTTGAAATTCTTCATTTCGAGGTTGATTTGTTTAATCATCAATGAAGACAGGATTTTGTATAAACTATCGTGCTCTCTGTGGAACTGGAGTTTGATTTATTTTTGTACGATACAGCATGAATTTGTTTTAATTTTACTATAAATGTGTGAGATCACAAGTTACAGTGATTTTTCATTTTTAAATTGTGAAATTTGTACAATATTTGTCATGCTGGATGTTGACACATCGTACTCTGAATAAAGAAAATGGTGTTGCCACAGACTCGACTAGACATCTTCTATGACTGCAAAATAAGTTGACGACATAAGCTTCATGAATTAATGTCTCATGTGAATCATGATGAGAAGCATACTATTTCCTCTGATAAAGGAGTTCTTTTCCTGTATTTCTGGTTTTGTTCTTCATTTCAACTAAGCGGACAGCCATGAATCAATAAAAGAGTATACCAGAAAGGCATACACACTTTTATTTATTTATTTATTTTATTTGTTTGTTTTTGCATGGATTTGGATTGGACAACTATTAGATGTGCTTATGTGAGGCACTACAAATTTGATGAATTTCAGAGGCAAGGGGGGTTCATTTGGAAATGATCACCCAGTTCTGTTGATGTGAATGACAGAAAACCCCCTGAGGGAATATACTGATTGTGTCCAGTATAGGGGGAACTCTAAGGTAATACAAAAACAAGCTTTGCAAAAATCCACAGGCCCAATTCAGCAGAAATTTCACTCTGTAAAACAACCAAGAAAGCCTCCACCAGTCATGCATTAGGTGTGGTTCACAATACCATCTTGAATATGCAAAAATTGTCCTGTTGCATCTGTGACCTGTTATTTATTTGGAGAAAATGGGAGACTTTGCAAAAGTTTACAAATCCATGACTAAAATAGGAATGTGAACTTGTGGTTCCTAAGTTTACTATCTGATATATGCAGGGCGGTCCTTAGCTGACGCGGGGCCCGGTGCGTGGTAGGGAGCGGGGCCCCCCTCGGTCCGTTTGCGATCACGTTCCGGGAGGGGGCCCATTCGGCCCATTCACCGCGGGGCCCGGTGCGACCGCACCAGTTGCACCCCCCTAAGGATGGCCTGTGATGTATGTCTGACAAGATTTGTTGTAAAGTCTAGATAGAAGCACCACTTGGAAATACAAAGTATGTTGAATTAATAGTGGACACCAGATTGTCTGTGTCTGTTTTGCCAAAACAACTGTACCAAAAGCTTGTCTAATTACCTATTTAAAAGACAACATTCTAGTGTTAGGTTCCATGTCTGCTTCTGTGATGCTAGGAGATGTGACCACTTTAATTCAATTCAAATTGAATTGAATTGAATGTCTGCTTCTGTGAGGCTAGGAGATGTGACCACTTTAGCTACATTCTACATCATTCAGGCAGGTTCAGCTCTATTAGGCATGGACTTGATTAAAGCCTTGAATTAAGTTAGATGGCAGAACAGTGGGTACCATACCATCAGGGCCATCCTTAGGGAGGTGCAACTGTTGCAGCTGCACCGGCCCCCAGTAGCCCCTCACTGCAGAACACAAGATCCAGGCGGCGTGGTTGGATCACATCTAGGGGGTGGAGATTGGTAGGTTTAGGGGTGGAGATGCGTAGGTTTAGGGATTAGGGGGTGGAGACGGGTAGGTTTAGGTGTAAGTAAGGTGGGAGGAGTTGGATCTGGATCCAACCGTGCCTCCTGGATCTTGTGAGGCTAAAAAAAACGAAGAGGACCCCTCCCCTCCCCTCACACTGGTCCAAAACCCCACCCCCGGCATGGGACAGCCCTGCATACCACCTACATCAGTGTGCAAAATGGAGATAGAATCACTTGTAACAATCTGATGTGTGAATGGATTTGTTCACGTATTGCAAGTGAATCCTGATGTTCTACCGGTGCAGCTTAGACACATCCAATTGTGTGTACAAGATTAGGTGTCCAGTGAACTTTAGTGGCTGCTGCAAGCTGGAGTTATTGAAAAGATTGATGCATAGCCTTGGGTATCACCCATAGTAGTAACTCAAAAGAAACAAGAGGGCATTACACTCTGCATGGATCTATGCGAACCCAATAATAGTGTCATAATAGACTGTCACCCACTGCCACATAATGGGCCTCATTCATGAAAAAATGTGTAAATATAGGAGTAAATTCTGAGTAATTTGCGCGTAAAACGGACCTTCCCGAAAACTCTCCTCCGGATTCACAAACGCTTCGTAAACTTCCGATTTGATAGTTAAACTTGTATGTTAATGAATTCCAATCATTCGTACAGTAAATAGGGCGCTCGTGCACGCTCATTCACAATTACCATAAACCCCGCCTATGAATTACAGCTACGCAAATTGCGTGTCCAGGAACGCAGTGGAATATTCTGGTGTACTTTTTCAGATTTGGCTCCAGTATATTGCATAAATTTAAAAAAGACTAATAGGCCATATGCCTAACAATAAATATTCAATAACGTGTGTCCACCAAAGGTGGCCAGTTGGTGGTCCTGGAGGACGCTTTGGTGGCACAGCGTTTTTCCAGCTGAGACGCTTTGATTGCTATAATTTGGAATATCCACAGCAGTAACGCATTACTAGTATCTCATTTTGAAGAATATTACTGAATATAAAAAT
>NW_015505825.1:18061-123016 GCF_001515645.1 Sinocyclocheilus grahami
GGGCCTCATTCATGAAAAAATGTGTAAATATAGGAGTAAATTCTGAGTAATTTGCGCGTAAAACGGACCTTCCCGAAAACTCTCCTCCGGATTCACAAACGCTTCGTAAACTTCCGATTTGATAGTTAAACTTGTATGTTAATGAATTCCAATCATTCGTACAGTAAATAGGGCGCTCGTGCACGCTCATTCACAATTACCATAAACCCCGCCTATGAATTACAGCTACGCAAATTGCGTGTCCAGGAACGCAGTGGAATATTCTGGTCTACTTTTTCAGATTTGGCTCCAGTATATTGCATGAAATTTAAAAAAGACTAATAGGCCATATGCCTAACAATAAATATTCAATAACGTGTGTCCACCAAAGGTGGCCAGTTGGTGGTCCTGGAGGACGCTTTGGTGGCACAGCGTTTTTCCAGCTGAGACGCTTTGATTGCTATAATTTGGAATATCCACAGCAGTAACGCATTACTAGTATCTCATTTTGAAGAATATTACTGAATATAAAAATGCAGTAACCAGCAATGTTAACTTCTGTATTGTTGTTCAGTTGTTGTACAATTAGGATGATTGGTCGGTGTAGCCTCGTATTTGTCCCGCCCTTCCTCCACTGATTGGACAGCTGGGTAAAAAGTGACAGTGACAAGCTAAAGAGCTTTTACCCAAAGCTAAAGAGTTTATCAACTCTCAGCTACAAAAAAACTAAAACAGAGCAAATGAACTTGTAAAATATTATGATGGTAGTGCATCAAAATTCAGTGTCATCAGTTTGCCAAAAAGAACACAGAACGTTTTACGCACCATTTACACATGGCAGGGAGCCGGTGTAAATTTATTTCATACCAACTAACATTTTGAAAATACGAACACTTTTATGAATCCGAAAATTTACGTCAGAACAGCTTTCTGATTGGACAGCTGGGTAAAAAGTGACAGTGACAAGCTAAAGAGCTTTTACCCAAAGCTAAAGAGTTTATCAACTCTCAGCTACAAAAAAACTAAAACAGAGCAAATTAACTTGTAAAATATTATGATGGTAGTGCATCAAAATTCAGTGCCATCAGTTTGCCAAAAAGAACACAGAACGTTTTACGCACCATTTACACATGGCAGGGAGCCGGTGTAAATTTATTTCATACCAACTAACATTTTGAAAATACGAACACTTTTATGAATCCGAAAATTTACGTCAGAACAGCTTTACGAATCACTATGGGTGATACTTTTACACAAACATTTGTTCTGCTCATGTTTCATGAATGAAAGGCCCATTGAGTTTTTTTTTTGCAGAAATGCATAACACCACAGTGTTCTCACACATTGATCTGGCAAGTGTGTACCACCAGTTGCCATTTTAAGAAGAGAGCAAAATTTTAACAGCATTCATTACACATGAAGGTTTATTTAGATAAGAGAGTTCCATTCGGGCTGGTGTCCGCACTGTCCGCTTTTCTGAAAATGATGCAGACTGTGTTGAAAGATTTGCTGAGTGTACAAAATTACCTGGATGACATAGTTGTCTGGGTCACATAATTTTTGAAGTTGGTCCTCACTCAAATCCAAAACACATTATGGCCATTGCAGATGCTTCAGTCCCAGCTGATTTACAAGCTCTCAGATCCTTCTTGGGTTTAACCCTCTGGGGTCTGAGGGGATTTTGGGGCCCTGGAGAAGTTTTGACATGCCCTGACATTTGTGTGTTTTTTTTTTGATGAGGTAGACTAGAGTATTTGCTCTAAAATGATGTGAAAATCATCCTGTTCACTCATTCACAGAAAACAACACATTGATTTCACATTACATATAATGAGCTCAGACAGAAAAAACTGGAGCTTGCGTTGGTTTCAAATGGATTACTTTATCAGAGAATATTTGTTTTCGACGTGACTTTAAAAGTTGACCTTTCAAGCTTTCTATACATATACTGTATTTATCGAGTCTGTGAGGCAAGTATTCACAGAGATTTTTTTTTATGTGTCTGTGAGGAAAGTTCACAGAGACCAAAACGGCAGAGAGTGCACCCTGTTTGTTTTCTTTATTTTACAAAAGCACATTGTTTTGTTGTTATTATGACTATACACAGATAAAAGTAGACCCTTTGCAGTTTCAAACATTGCCTTAATCTTATCTGTACGATCAAAAAATGACAGAGTATTTTTGTGATGTTTTATTAACAAGGATCGGGAAGAGCACGATCAGTTAATACACCAATTCCACACAGTTCGAGCTTGTCTAGTTGTCATCTTAGTCGTCAACTAGTATGATATAGCCACCTCACCTCTGTCCTGCAACAGTTTTCTGGCATCCCTCCTCCACCCCAACTCCTCACTCTTAACTATTCTCATCCCTGATTACGGATGGGGGAGTTCTCTGGGTTCGGGCCATATTCTAAGCTCAGAGCACTCCCTCAAGACAGCCAAATATGCTTACTATTTGCTAAATCTGATTATATATAAGTGTGAACTCATTACATTTTATTTTGCGGTCATCAAGAAAAAATGTGCGGTGCGGTCTTCAAACCCAGAGGCTTAACTTATTGGTTCAGTAAATTCATTCCTAACTATGATACAGTAGTGGAACCACTCAGAGATTTATTGTTTTTACATACATTAGAATGGACAGCAGAAGCAGAGAAAAGTTTCTGAGGATCGCGTGCTGGGTGGTCAGATTGCTTTTGCTCAGGTATGATGTAATTTACAGGGCTGGCAAAAGGAATGTTGCAGCTGATGCACTTTTGCACAAACTCTTTCCTTGCTCTGATTTGGATATTTCAGAACCCAAACTAATATGTCCTGAACTTTCACAATTGTGTGCGCAAATTCAGCAAGGATGGCCAAAATCAAAGAATGCAACATCCCCACTCATGTCATTGTACCACCCTGTATGTCACAATCTTGCACCTGTTGCCCTCGAGAGCTGACTCAGCATGCTTCGCTCCCATGCAAACAATGCAAAGGCTGTGTGTATCCCTGCCCGTTATGTAGCGAGGGCAGGGAGGAACACCAGGGGCGGTTCTAGAGCATTTTAAATGGGGGGGCCAGGCTGGGGCACTGCCTCAATAGAGGGTGCGCTATCTTATCAAATGCAATATTTATCAATGTTACCCAATGTATAGATTAAGTTCAAATTTTTTATTTAAATCTAATAAATTTGGTTAACATATGAGAAATTGTACATATTCAATTAAGAAAAACACTTAAAAGGACTTCAAGGCTTTACTCAAGTGAAAACAATTTCATAATCCTCAAGAATATGCTGGGTTTCTCTTATACCTAAAGGCTGCAACACACCAGTTTTTGTTCCGTGCTGACTTATGCAATCGAATCCTTTCATGATAACATACAGTATACACGCTGCTAATAATTTGTTAATTGTGCAGTGTGAGATTCATTGGTCATAACAGAACTTTGTGAGATCGCGATGAACAAAGAGTGACAGCTTTTTAGTGGGTATAAAGAGCACTCTTTGCGAGTTTTCTAGGCTTATAATCCATTTAAAATGTAAACTTTGTTTTTCGACCACACACACGTTGCAAAGTTTCGGGAATGACATCCTCATATTTATGCGGGATTTGCTCTCGAAGTAGCAGTGATTGACATAGTGATAACGTAATATTATGCGCTCTCGACATTTGTCATTAAGATCACACTATAGAAATCGCCTAAAATTAAGTATAAAGAAGAGAAGAAAGCGGCCCTAGACAGCTGCCTACACATACCAGGATCCGCCACTGCCAGATGCAGTTGTAAATACTAAAAACAAGCCTATCGCAAGACATCTGGTAGGGGGGGCACCTGGGGTGGCCAGGGCCACCACGTAGACCCACCCCTGAGGAACACACAGCCTAAAATGATGTTTGCTTTTATCATCGCTCCTCTTATGTTTGACTAAGCTTGACACATGAAAACACTGGTCCTCATACAGCTTTTGTGTTTACATTTTAAGTGCCCCAAGAATAACTATTTATCCTATGTGAATAAAAGCCTTAATTAAATGTGTGGACTTGGAATAAATTGCTGGGTACATATGGATTAGTTTTAAGATGCATGTATGACCTTTATGGATCTGCAAAATGTTGGTTACATGGACTTTGAAATGAGGGACAGAAAAAAAGAAAAGAAAAAAAAAAGTGTTTCAAAGATGAATAAAAGTCTTATGGGATTGGAACAACATAAAGAAAGTACGTGATAGAGTTGTTTTTGTTGTTGCTGTTGTTGTTTGCTTTTTCTTACGCTGGAGGTTTCGCGAATTCCAGAAAAGCAAGCTATACATGAACACTGGTAATTTCAGAGCACTACAGAGACATCAATCAATCAATCAATCAATTTCAATGCAACAGTGTTTGAAAAATTTACTTTGCAGAAGAATTATCTCATGTTGAATGAAACTTACCCTGTAATCGTGAATAATATATTCAGATTCAGAAATCCAGCTAGCAATAAGTATTCTATTACTTAACTACAAAACCAAATTGATGCAACAAAAATATATATGTATTTTTATATGTATCAATATACAGTATAATAATATAATATAGTACAGTATAACCATACATGGTCCATGAATATATTCTTCTTCTTATGAGAATATGCAGTATTTAAATAATCGGATTCATCGCAGTAATAGCACAGCCTGTGTGGGTGGGTGGGTGTGGTTCAAATATACCCTACATTATGGGGACAAAATGTCCCACAAAGACGACAATATCCAAAATCCTAAATTAGGAGAAACTTTTGTGTGAGGGGTAAGTTTAAGGGTTGGGGTAGGGTTAAGGTAAGGGGAGAGAACATACTGTTTGTATAGTATAAAAACAATTATTTCTATGGAATGTCCCCATCAAACATGGAAACCCACAGTACAGTATTCAGTACCTCAAGGTTCAGTACTAGGGCCATTGCTTTTCACCCTGTACAGGTGCATCTAAAAAAATTAGAACATCGTGAAAGTTCTTTCTTTTTTTTTTCTTTTTTTTACATTTCGAAAAGTGAAACTTTCATATATTCGTTACATGTAAAGTAAAACATTTCAAAAGTTTTTATTTTATTTATTTTTTTACATTTGGATGATTAGGGCTTACAGCTCATAAATCAAGCACAGTAATATCATGGTCAGCAAACCACTTGGAAGTGGCTTTGGCACTGTGGGCGAGTGCTAAAGTCCTGCTGGAAAAGGATTTCAGCATCTCCATAAAGCTTGTCAGCAGATGGAAGCATAAAGTGCTCCAAAATCTGTGCCGAAGAAAGTCATATACACCTAGGATGGCTTGAGGGCGAGTAAATCATGGGGTAACTATTCCTATAAAGACTCATATTTTTAACCTGGAATACACATAACATACTATTACGTTTCTATAATTTAAATCCACTAAAAGATTGTTAGGCTGCAATAATTAGGTCAACCAGAACTGGGAACACTTCCCATAACACCCAATATACTTGTTACATCATAAGAAGAAGAATGGCATCTACACTAATATTAGTCAGTTTCATTCTTATTCTGAGGTCACCGTAACCACCCGGATCCAGACCGTATTCAGACCAGATGGTGGGTCAGCACCTAGAGATGACCACAACAGCCCTAAATGTCAGTGGAGACCAAGACAACTAGATGAGCCCTAGAGACAGATCCCCTGCAAAAACCTCGTGAACTGAATGGCCATCATCACAAATCCTCAGCAAAAACTATGAAAACAGTCAAGCCCTATGCACAGTCCCTGTGGCCAGCTTCGACTCCTTCGCCATGTGATATATTAAGGAAGGAACTGGATAGATGGTCTGAGTGATGGCAGTCACAGTCTGACTTGTGTTGCAGCCTCGAATTAAACCACACCATGTTGGTTCATCTAGCCAGAGGAAAACTGGCCTCCTGACTAAGCCTTGTATCCCCCAAGGTTTTTTTCTCCATTCTGTCACCGATGGAGTTTGGGTTCTTGCAACTGTTGCCTTTTGGCTTGCTTAGTTGGGGACACTTAATAGTTGGCAATATTGTCGACTTGATTACACAGACACTATTGGAAGAGACTGAACTGAGCTGGACGTTGACATCACTGAATCAATGATGAACTGACTTTAACTGGAAAATTGACTCTTTACTATTGCCCTCTTTTTAGAGCTGTTTATGCTAGTTAGGGAGGTAGTTTATTTCTATTGCATTTTTGTTTTCTTTTCTTTGTCTAGCTTAGTTTCTCCCAAGTAGTTAGAGGGTTTATGTTTGTTATTTTGGCCTTGCCCCCTCTTGAAGTTTTGACATCCTCCCATATCTGTAAAATAACTTGTTTTGATGTTGAGATGGCCTTTGCTAAAGCTCTGGGGTTACGAATTGAACCTTGCTGCCTCCACACATCACCTTTTTATTCTGTTACCTGTTCCTCTAACCCTAGACTAATTGGGAACGTAACAGAGTTTGGGTAGATAATGTAGAGTTGTGCATTAATTCGATGACCGCTATTATGGGAGTAGCTTGATGGAATGAATTGCTAATTACTACATTGAAATAAAAAAATTAAGCCTGTACAGATATTAGAAATCGTATATCGTAATATAAATAATTGTGAATCACGTAAAAAATTTATAAAATAAAAACGGTGCACATTTCATTTAATCTATTATAACATTTATGTAGTTTTGTTCGCTTTGCCGTTTCCTTAAAGTTTTTCGTCAGGTGTAATTTATTTTAATACGATGTCATTACGTTGCTGTCTTGCCGCCAGCCAATCGCTGCACTGCTGATCGTGGTTTCGGGTATCGATGCATAGCCCCTTTTAAACCAACCAATGAACGCGCAGTTATCTCAGATAACTCAATCCAGCCATACTAATCCTCAACAACAGGCGCTTTCGAAGAACCGAATTAGCCAGATCCTGATTAGCGTGATATCATCTTGGATGTGACATTTCATCTCGGATGTAATAAGTGACGTACGAAGAACGGGCCCCAGAATTATTGTCCCCCTCCCCCCTTTATATTTTTACTTAAAGGGGTCATGAACTGCCTTTATTTACTTTGTACTGTTCTCTGAGGTCCACTAGTAATGTTATCAAGATGTTCACATCAAAAACAATTTAGAAGTAACAGGCTGTCCTGTTTTGACCTCCCTCATCAGAACACTCCATTTGATTATATGTGGTGGATTGTAGACTCTGAAGTAAACACCCACTGCTGTGATCGGCTAACAGTTGTGTGTGCTTGACAGCCGACCGCCTTCATAGATGGACGCTGCTGTATTTTAGGTTAAAAAAATGCATAAATACATATCAAATGATCGTTAATGGACAAAGACATAATGATCATGTAATAGTTATCAGTTACTCACACTTTTGTGTTGCGACATTACTGTCAAATTCAATATAGTCGGCACAGCAGAGTCTTTTAGTTTCAATCTTTCTGAAAATGTTGCCTTTGTAAACAAATCCACTGCAAAATGAAGTGAACAAAGGACCAAGTTCTTACTGACGTGGTCTGAAAAAAGTAAAAAAAAAAAAAAAAAACTGTAGCGTTTGGTTTCTGCATAGACCTGCTTTTGCCGCTCTCGTCATTTACCTACTATGTGCACAAATTGGTGGGTGGAGCTAAACAGGCAGTGATGTAGAAGCAGGCGCCGATCCTCTTCTGCGGAGGTGGTGCTTAACAACACTATTGTGTCATAAAGTGGCACATTCCACAATCTGTCGTTTTGGCAGACTGGCTTCATTATCAGCTGTTTTTATTCTAACGAGAAAGTTGAGTTCTGAAGCTTACACAGTGTTTTAATAGTACGATGATCTCGTATTTGTCAAAAGATCAAGGGAAGTTTAATTTCTCAGTTCATAACCCCTTTAAATTTTGTATCTGATTAATTTCTGATTAAACGTTTATGCTAACCTTATCTCTATGTGTGGCCTCCCCTTTGTAGTGTAGCCTCACCAGGTGGTTGTAACGAGCTGCAGTCAAAAACTCTTTAATTCTGGACATTTTATTATTATTAAATTAAATCCGTTCATAATATAAAGCAATCAAGTCAATTCAGAAAAGTTTAACTAAATCGCTCAATGGTATGGATTAGTTTTACAAGCTCTTTATGAATTTTTTGAAGCATCAAAGTGGTAGTTAAACTGTCAGTGAAGGAAAAGAAATCTCTCAGATTTGATTAAAATATCTTCAATTGTGTTCTGAACATGAATGAAAGTCTAACAGGTTTGGAACCACATGAGGATAAGTAAATGATGACAAATTTTTCATTTTGGGGTGAACTATTGCTTTAAGGCATCAGTGAATTTGTATACGAGTACAGATCAGTTTGATGCTGCTATCTAGAGACCAAATGGATTTATGAACAGAAAAAAACTAAATTATAGTAATTTATGAGCAGTGTGAATCATTAAGCAAGATAATGCAGGATTCTGTTTACCCGGGGTTTAGAATGACCCACGCTTGACTATTTCAAGAATGAGAAGCTCTATAATTTGGTATCAGAGTAAAAAGGTTGAATGAATGAATGAATGAACGAACGAACGAACAAGCAGATAAAGCAAGCTAGCTTTTAGTTTCATTCGTAGAACCATGGTACACTCACAGTATCTCCTGAGTTTCACATAAATTACAAAGAAATCTTGTCATCTCCAAAAGGCTAACTGATCATAAATTAAAGCTTAATTGTTATGTATCCTTTTGAACTGAATATTATGTATCCATTGTATCCTTTTCTATTGTGTATTATTTCTATTATGTACCTTTTCTATTGAATAGCCTACTATTCATTCATTTGGATGTGTTTGTTGTTGAACTAACAGTATTTAAAAAAAAATGAATTTCAAACAAAATGAGTTTGAGTTCAGAGGACTTTTATTTTGTAGGGAAGATCGCAGTAAGTGATGCTCTGCTGGCCTCTGGCGTTTGAATCCAAACTTTAAGCCTTTATTTAAAGTAAAAGGCTGACATGAAAAATCACAGAAACAGTCAATGCTGCTTCACCTGGAGCAATGCAAGAAAATAAGTAAGCAGTCCTTTAATTTTCGGCTATTTTTTCTGTGTAAGTAGTCTTAAAGTGATCAGATGAAGCGTTTATGATCAAAGTTTGACTCTGACAATAAAGTTAACATGCTAGAAACAGAAATTATTAGAGAAATAATGAAAGAATTATATTTAGCTGCTGTTTGTATTAACTCAAGGTAAATGTATCTTTAAAATCTGATCTAATGATATATATATATATAATTTTTTTTCAAATAAAATAATCACTTTTTTTAAGAATGAAAAATAATCTGATTTTGGAGTTTGACAAAGAACGTTGCAACCATGCTTGGGACGGCCCACATAAACAAACCAAATAAATGCTTTACATTTCTTGAAATAATGTTTTCTGAACATTAAACATCGATTGTCAATCTTTACTCAGTTTCTTGTGGTTTCTCATTAAAACGCATAGAAATAAATAATGTAAATTATATCGCTAATGTCATAAAGCCTAGTTTATTAAGCGGGACACATTGTAACGCAGTTAGGGCTGGACTGGGACAAAAAATCGGCCCTGGCCGATTATATATATATATATATTTATACGCCTACTCCAGTCACACGATCGATCCTTCAGAAATCATTCAAATATTCTGATTTGCTGCTCAAAAAACATTTTTTATTATTATCATTACATTGAAAACAGCGGAGTAGAATTTGTTTCAGGTTTCTTTGATGAATAGAAAGTTCAGAAGAACAGCATTTATCTGGAAAATAATTGTTTTGTAACATTATAAATGTCTTTATCGTCACTTTTGATCAATTTAAAGCATCCTTGCTAAATAAATTTATTAATTTTTATCATTTTCAAAAAAAAAAAATGATACTGACTCCAAGCTTTTGAATGGTATATGTATAATGTTACGAAAGCTTTTTATTTCAGATAAATGCTGATCTTTGGATCTTTCTTAATGTTCAAAACATTTTGACTGGTAGTGTATGTATGTAGCCTATGTATCACACTCATATCACATCTTGTTTTGGATAAGAATAAAACGTCAGGTCTTTTTTTCATTTAAAATCTAGCTTTATTCGCATTGGCCCATGCATGGAAACCTCTATGAACACACTTGATTTGGCCAAAAAAATCTAAAATTTTCTAAAAAAAAATTCTACACTCATGGCGTGCGCACACGTTAGGACAGGTTAGATGCCTGCCTCCGCTGCGAGTCCCTATCAAGCACTTTACAGATTCAACTACTCTCTTCTTCTCCTCCTGCCTGGCTCTTTGGCCTGCATCACTCACCACAGAGCAAGCATGTTCTTGATAAATCTGCTGTGAAAACGTGGGAAAAGCCAACGAGGAAGAAGTTGGGGTGAAGCGATCTTTATATAGGCGGAGCAAAATACTTAATCGCTCCGTCTATAGCACATTTTGATTAGATGTTTACACTGTCAATACAAGTGACAAACCAATGGCCCACTGGCTGCTCACTGTCCCTGCGTGATGGTCCTCAAAAAAAATAAACTTCTGTCGGCCCCCTTAGTGCGTCGGCCCACCGGGAAAATGCCCGGTATGCCCGATTACCAATCCAGCCCTGGACGGTGTGTGAATTTAAAACTTTAAATTGGTGTCTTCTGCTAGTTAGCGAAGCATTAAAATACTGTATAAACTGGTAACCAACAGATTGGAGGTTAAAATAAAAGCAGATTTGTCTCATTTGAAATTAATACTAAAACTGAGATGAAAACTCTACTTGCCAGAACTTTTACTATGGAAAAATACATTCACAGTGATATCTTCAAAAGATTTTTTTTAATTGTGCTCACTTTTTTCTCTATATAGTTTGTTTTCATATGGCAAATACCGTAGATTTTGCTATGCTAGCATGTGTGGTAATATTAAAACCCCGTGTGTTACAACTGTTAGTTAGTTTGTGCCCCGCGCTCCCCATAGAACTCCACAGTTGTCTGTACTTGATGGTTTTATACTTTATATCGCATACTCGGCATACGCACTACGTACTCTGAAGTGTGCAGTATGCGAAAGTTTAGTAGGATGGGCTTTTCCCGTGAAGATGATTGAGGAGGCTCTGATTGGTCTTGCATGCCGCACACGGGCTGTAACACTGCCCTACTTCCCACTGGATTCCTGCACACCGCTCTCACGGCGCACTGGCTGGTCATGGCGTTGCGGACTGTCCGAAACTTACCCTGTGTTTTAAGTGTACTCGGCGTGTTGCTCCTCAGCAGTGGCCCATCCCGAGTCTTCTCATGCCCGAGCCGCTGTTTATGTTTCCGTACCACTGTCAGATGCATGCATTTAAACCTGGAATCAGTGCCCGCTGTTCTTCCTCAGACAACAATCCTGTGAGTACACTACTCTTTTTTTTTCTCTGAGAGAAATGGAAACTGTGGTTGATGTGTGCTTGCCTACTTTCCCCCCCATCTAATGTTACAAATATACTACTACTCCACCTCGGAGTACGTTGTCAGTATAATCGCTGATGTTTTTTGCATTGTGTCAGAGTTGCGCATACCGGGTGCATACTAAGTACAGAAGAGTTTGAGTGGCAGCGTCTCGCTCTCTGTTGTGATGTACCTTCCTCGTCTGGACGAGTCTTTGTTTCGTGGACACAGCGGTTGTGTGTCTCACAACTTGAACATAGATACTACCTAGGCAGCTTTTTGGGCGTCATAAGTGCGGTTCGAGTCAGCTTGATCACCCAGATCCAAATGCTGCAAGCACACTTTGATGGCCAAAAATGCTGCACGTACTTATGAGGCCCTTAATTACTGGAGCATATGACATGGGGCCTGTGCCAGTTCACACAGTTGCGGACTTGGCCACTTGAGCGAGAAAAAGTAAGTGTGCAAGACTGTCCCAGGTGTGAAAAATGCCAAAGCTTAATGCAGTTAAGGCACACTAAATACTAAACTGAATTTGATGCTGAGTGTATCCGATAAATCCCATAAGGCACAATTCAGATTTGTTTCTTGCCATTCTGACTTTTTTATTTATTTATTTGTTTCATTATGTCCAGTAATAAAGTCGGAATTGTAAGATTAAAAAGTTGCAATTATAGAGTTTAGAGTCTCACAATTCTGATGCAATTCTGTTTTTGTTTCTGCCACAGAATTAAAAAAAACACATAATAAAAAAGCACAAATGACCTTTTTCTCGCAATTGTATTTTTAGCTCACAAGTCTGACTTTTCTTTTCAGAATTGCGAATTTGTATCTCACAGATCTGAGTTTATATCTTGCAATTCTGAGTTTATAGATTTAGAATTGCTTCCATAGTGCAGACATGAATATCTGTGTTTGATCTGTATAATGTATTTATAACTCAACAGAAGCATCGTGATTACTACATTGAAAAACAAACACGTAATAAAAAAGCACAAATGACCTTTTTCTCGCAATTGTATTTTTAGCTCACAATTCTGACTTTTCTTTTCAGAATTGCAAATTTGTATCTCACAGATCTGAGTTTATATCTTGCAATTCTGAGTTTATAGATTTAGAATTGCTTCCATAGTGAAGACATGAATATCTGTGTTTGATCTGTATAATGTATTTATAACTCAACAGAAGCATCGTGATTACTACATTGTGTTGTCATAGGGACTACTTAATAGACATTTAGAAGTTAAATTTAAGTACTTTTTACAATTTGTAAATAAAGCTCTATACATTTTTGTTTTGTGGTCTTCAGGCCCACTTGAACACTTTGGCCAGATACTGGAAAAATGTCATGCAAGTAGACAAGTGGACAAATGCAAAGACTGCAAGTGTGGGTATTGGGACAGGCCATTACAGCAATGCTGTGTGCTCCCGTTATGTGCTAAAATGCTGTCTAGATAGACAGCACACTAGGTTTTGAGTCATAGCCAGGGCAGTCCAGACGAGTGGATCGTATTGTGTTCAGCTCACAGACTGCAGCACTGACGTGGTTAACAAAACGTAGTGCTGACAGTGTTTGCAAAGAAAGGTTAAAACCTTTGCATGTGTGTTTTTCATTATGTGTGAAGATTGAGTTGTTGGTTAAAATGAGTCATGATCACGCTGTGTGTGTTTTGATTTAGTTTTGAGCCCATTCATCACAAACAATTTTGATTTGTGTTATTGTTGAGAGTTATGCGTGTTTTAATAGCAAGGATGTAACCAAATGCATGTTGGTGGATTAGGGCTATTCCCACAGAAGGGTGAGAAATAATGCACTTTGTAGGGCCCTCTGATTACAGCAGTGTGCAGCACTTTGTAGGGCCCTCTGCTTTGTAGGGCCCTCTGATTACAGCAGTGTGCAGCACTTTGTAGGGCCCTCTGCTTTGTAGGGCCCTCTGATTACAGCAGTGTGCAGCACTTCGTCAAAAATGAAAAGAAATAAGAAAAAGTTCATTTGATTACATATTTACAAGATTAATTCATTTGTTAATGTTTTATGCCCTCATTTGATTATGAGATTAAGTGACAGCACAGAAATTCTGAAAAAAATAAAACACTTTTTAAATCTCTTACTGTAAAAATATTAATACATTGTTAAATTACTAATTACTAGGTTAAATTACTAATTTGATGTAGCCTATTATATGCTTTTTGATTATTAAAACGATTTGGGAATAATAAAACAAACTTTATTTTTGTTGAATTTCTAATAAATTGATGTTAAATTGCATACGTTTCATGATTTAGACATGCTTTTTGATTACTAAAATTCGATCCAATTATTAAAGTGTAGTCTTAAAAGAAAAATAAAAGAATTGTCGGGGGGGGGGTTAATTGGTATTTGGAAAAAAAAATAATACCATTTTCATTGGGCTGTACACTCTAAAAAATGCTGGGCCAAATATATTTAACCCAGCATTTTTTAGAGTGTAACTTTGCTCAGTCTGTATCACCTCTCGTGGTTTAAAGCGTTGCCTTTGAGGCTTTGATGTAATTGCAACAGTAACAGCATTGTGTTACACAGTCTCTCCTGACTGATGAATGAATGAATGGCTTTTTACAGCTGCTTCTTTAATGAAGTCTTTTATGTGGTTCACTGTGTTAAAGCTCTGTGTTTCAGTCTCAACAGGAACAGTATTAACTCATGACCAGATGCATAATGATGCTGAATATCACACCTTTTGGAAATTCAGAGCTGGTGTTTTAGAGATAGTTAGACGGAAAGAGTGGATCCCAAATCGCTCTGAATTTGCAATGCATTCCTCGGCTGGTTTTAATAGTCCGGAGTGACAGTTGTATGCATTTGTTTCCAGACCCACAATGCATCTGTGCAACTGCAAACAAACAGAGGCCTGCATTCAGGTTTGTGGCTGATTGCAAAGGAGTGACTTAAACTCAACAGGGGTGCAGAGTGCTCTCCATTAGCGTAACTCCACATCTGTCTGCAAGACGCCCATCCAGAAACTGAACATAATAAGCCTCTTGAGTTCATCACTGCGCTGGGCGCCGCTGAAATCCTGAACCGAGGCCAGTGCGTCATTATGCTGTTGAGGTCTGTCATTGTGTCTGAGCAATAGGAAAGTGCGGTGTGAAGCTTACTCTTCATTTGGGAGAAACCCAGTGCACTGAGAAAGCTGTGTTTGTTTGTTTGTTTGTTATTTCCATTTTATTTTTTCAGCATTCCATTTTAATGGATAAATTAAATTGTAGTAATAAGAAAGCACCTCTAATTAATTGAAATCAAGAATCTTATACTATATTTTTCTTGAATCGGCTTTGATTTGATTACATTTTAATAATCAAAAAGCACGTCTAGTCAATTAAAATAATTAATTTTGAAGTTTAACAACACTTTTTTTTTTTTTACCATAAGCGTCATGTGTCTTTCAGTATTTGTAGTAAACTGGAGTGAAATGTGCAGACTAGATCTTTAAATAGTCTTTTAGTGCTTTAATATTCCCAGACACTAGTTCATATCATGATTTGATTAAGTATACAGCCCTACTGTTCACTGTAAAAAAAAAAAATCTGTAAAATTTACGGTAAAAAATACGGTAGCAACCTTTTAGGTTTTACGGTTTTAACTTAAATTTACAGTTAAATACCGTAATTTCATTAACTGATATAATGTTAATGTACCAACCTATTGAAGTACTGAAATCTGTTTTGTACCTTCGTAATAAACTGATAACCACCAAATGCAGGCGGTGATGAGAAAGTCACATGATGAACAAGCCAATTCATGTAATGTCCAATACAGTTTTTCACCGTATAGAGTAGGGGAATTTACCGTTAACCATTTAACAGGTTTTTACTGTAGCATTTTTACAGTCTTTTACCGTTAAATTCACGGTCATTTTTTACAGTGTTGATTTATTCTTCTGAAACGTGCAAAAGTTTGTGCCATTCTGTGTTATATAGTAAATTCTCTTTCGAGGGATTGATTCTCTGTGTTTAAGCTTGTTGTATGTTTGTCTTGAAAAATCTATACAATTGTTTAAAGGGATAGCTCACCCAAAACTATCCCTTTAAAATGCATTTTGCTCAACAGTCAGTGGGATTTTTACCTCTGCACTTGTAGGTGTACCGCTGTTCTGCTCCCAAAATGTCTGTGCTGGAGTTGAACTTTTGTAAACCAACCACAGACAGTGTTGGGGAAAGTTACTTTTAAAAGTAATGCATTACAGTATTGCGTTACTCCCTAAGAAAGTAACTAATTACACTACTTAGTTACTTTTTATGGAAAGTAATGCGTTATATATTACTTTTGCATTACTTTCGCGTTACTTCTTAAATATAAGCAGGGCTTGATTGTTTTTAATATAAGAAGTTCTATTTCTAGCAAATATAAAAGCTCTTTCACACCAAAAAGTGTAATGAATAAACCTCAGGCTGAAGCAAAAGTAAATTCACGTCTGTACAGTAGAACGCAGGAGAAGAAGGTTCAACACTCTTCAGCAACCTCTCCCCCTTACCATATATTATGCAATACAGACAAAGTGGGCGGAAGTATTGGCATTAAGGTACGGTCCAAATGAATGTGATCATTTGGGCTGTTTCTGACCGTATTAGAATAAAATGGCAGACTTTAGCCTATTATAGTGTCTGTTGCCAGTAATTTGTTGCTTAGAAGGCATGCTGTTGTTTCACATGAGTTCACTATGACAGAATGTTCAGTATTCATTTTTCCAGCTTAACAACATCCTGCTCCAGTCTGGCACGACTCAACACTGTATCTAAAGAACATCAGTGACTCTTTCCGCTGCTGGATCATTTATTTTCCACCTGCTGTCTCAGAAGGATCCTGTCAAGCTTTACCTCTTTATCATATGTGACCCTGGAGCACAAAACCAGTCGCTGGGGTATATTTGTAGCAATAGCCAAAAATACACTATATGGGTCAAAATTATACATTTTTCTTTTATGCCAAAAATCTATATTAAGTAAAGATCATGTTCCATGAAGATATTTTGTAAATTTCCTACCGTAAATATATCAAAACTTAATTATTGATTAGTAATATGCATTGCTAAGAACTTCATTTGGACAACTTTAAAGATGATTTTCTCAATTTTTTGCACCCTCAGATTCCAGATATTCAAATAGTTGCATCTCATCCAAATATTGTCCTATCCTAACAAACCGTGCATCAATGGAAAGCTGATTTATTCAGCTTTCAGATGATATATAAATCTCAATTTTTGTTTTTTTTGCACCCTCAGATTCCAGATTTTCAAATATTTGTATCTCAGCCAAATATAAAAACATTTTAAAAAAATGGACCCCTATGAGTGGTTTTGTGGTCCAGGGTCACATATGTGGCACTGCTAGTTTAGATGATATTTAGATGATGAACAATGGACTGAACTTCCCAGTTCCCTGAAAAAAGATGCTGAAAAAGAGGTTCATTGACAAACGGCTAATAATTTGAGACAAAATGTATGATTTGTGATGTAACTGAGGACCAGAATGCAGTTACCCTGCAGGAATTTGTCAGTCTCTCCATCAGTGTTTTTAACATTTAATTATAGTAAAAGTATCTTTAATATTGATGTGTTGTTCTAATTTTAGTAGGCAAAAATCAATTGAGAAGTCTTAAAGGGATAGGTCACCCAAAATGTTACATTTCCAGTTAGCTTCATCCAAGAGGTAGGTGATGACTTTTTCTTCCAGTAGAATAGATTTTGAGTTGAAATCAGGGTCCCTGGTGATTCATAAAATGCAAGTCAACAACTACCGCCACTTTGAGTCAAAATAAGCATAACCGGCAACACAAAATTAATACCCGTGGCTTCTGACGATATATTGAGGTCTTATAAAGCGAAATGATCAGTCTGTGCAAAAATCTGAACATTATTTCTAACATTATCACCTGTAATTTCGAGTCTCAGGCAAACGTGGAAATCCTATTCTTTTCCACAGACATTTTGGTTTCGGTTCAAATAACAGATTCAATAATGCATTGACAAATACACAATTATATTGTTAAAGCACCCAATAACGATATGACACATGGATGTTTTACATGTCTAAAGCATGTAAAGTCAATAAACTAGTCCTAATCTGAACATTTTATGAGCAACCGTAAAGACGCTCATTTGGCCCCTTCATTCAAGTGTTCGGTTCACGCATACGCATATCAGTAGGTCATCGGTCTTCGGTTCGAGACAAACGGTTTCCTCAGTTCAATGACTGTTGGAGGATAGGAGGCACCATAGTGTATTTATGGAATGACTGTCAGGCACATCTGAAATTGAATTTTGATTGAGTAACTTGTAGATCTGTGCTACTTGAGCCATGAACTATAATAAATAATTAAATGGGATCAGTGCACATTAAAAGCAAAAATGCACTGCTGTTGTGTTTTACAGACTTGGGGCCCTATCATACACCCGGCGCAATGCGGCATCAGGCGCGACGCAATTGTTTTTTGCTAGTTTCAGCCCAAAGCAGTTGTCATTTTCACGTCCTGCGCCACGTTGTTTAAATAGCAAATGCATTTGCGCCCATTTGTGCGCCCATGGGCATGCTGGTCTGAAAACGAGGTGTGTTCAGGTGCGTTGCTGGCGCGTTGTTATTTTGAGGCAAGTGAAATAGACTGCGCCATTGACTTTAGACCAGGTTTTTGTTGGTCAATGGCGCAGTAGGTTTTTTGTTATTTAAAGAGCGCGTTAGTATAGGCGGGTCCACTCTGCTTATTACACACACAGGGACGCACAGCAGCACACAAACATGCCAAATATTAAAAATGAAAGGATTACAATGTAAAAAAAATATTATTGTGTAGGCTACATAAATATAAAAATGCCTACATGTCATAATGGTTAGTCATTGCATGCATCAGAATTAGGCTACCTATTTGCTCGCGCACGAACAGCTCCGTTTCATCTCTGGAGACGCGTTCTGTCTTTGCGCTTGCAAATTCCGCCGTGTAAATGGCAAGTCCGCCATGGCACGAGCGCAACTGGCTCTTAAAGGGAATGGGAGATGAGACTCTGATTGGTTTTTTGGACATTATGCCCAAAACACACCCATTACTCATTAAGAGAATAGGGACAACCCTTTAGAACATGCGCCGGGCGCGCCGACCATTTTTCCTGTCGTTAAACTAGCAAAAGTGGATTTGGACACTCACTAAGTGCACCTGTAGTCCATGCGCTTAGATCGATAAAATAGGGATCTTGAGGTTTCAAAGCAGTTTTCAATAAGTGAACACCATGCATTTGTGCCAAACAATTTTTCATAATCTTTTGATGAATTATGACAGTGTTTACTCTATAGTGTGTGTGTGTGTGTGTGTTTTTGTAATATGATGAAGATGGTTGTAAGAGTGCTTATTTTTTCTCCCTCATCTGTTTGAATGAGCAGCTGGAAGTAGTAAAGCAAGGTCATTTCAAAATGAGTGTAGAATGTATTTCAGGCTTGATTGTAGGCCTAACTAAAGTATCGTATTTAAAAAAAATAATTCTGAATATTGGTGTTTTGGTTGCACAATGCATTGTATTTGGCATTTAATTCAACAAACTCCTCTGGCTTGTGGTCGCCTCTTCACAGAAAGGAAAAACTAAGAACATTAACACATTGAATATATTGAATATACAGTATAGAGATTTTACTATTATTGGCACAACAATCTGTGTGGTATTCATTTTATTTGTGCAGGTCTTAAAAAGTCTTAAAGATACCCTGTGTTAAACATTTCAAGAATGTAACAGGAATGCGCTTTTGAAATTGCTCACTTGTATTGAAAGATTTTGCTAGTGTACATTTTCATCATAATCTCCTCCAGGAATCAATTGAACATATTAAAATATAAAACGGTTTAAAATATGTCATTCACATTTACCTGTAGAAATGTCAAAGCAAAAATTGCTAATTGTTGAGGGCATTTCTAAGAATCCAAAATAAACTTTTTGATGGCAAAATAATATAAATACCAAATTTATATTATGTTATTTTTCATGGCTTGCAAGATGCATTTGCAGACAGGTACAGACTGACTTCACTACATCTTAACATATTCTTTGAAAACACAGCGTCTAGAGTAGTTCAAGGAACATCTAAAGATTTTTAAGTATGACAACCTTATTTTTACAATTTGTAGCTAGTCTACCTGCAGTTTATCTACTTGTAAAATGGAAGTATTGTAAATGTTTAAAAATGTACATAAGAAGATTATAAGTTTAAATTTGAACAATTTGTCCTTCGTCTTCCATCGGTTGGTTTTCTCAGAGAGGATCCGTTGAGTCTGAGTGAGTTAGTAAGGAAGAGGGAAGCGGCATTGTGTGGAATTTGCTGCAGTCAGGTTTTGTCAGCCATTCATTCTCAGCGCCATTGTGGAATGCAAAGCCAGTAAAATCCCTAAAGCTTTGCTCATTTGCACAGAGAAGATATGGGCCCAGATAGTTATTAAAAGAGCACTCCTGGCCCTCTCTTCCTGTTTGCTGCACTGTTTCAATGTTAAAAAGCTGAAAGTGAGCCCTGATGTAGACTGAGGACCTCTATGAGCAGAGTGTCGAAGCTTAATAATGCGCTGTGCAAGAACATAAATTAAGCCTCGTTCTTATTTGGCCAGTCAATCAGCGATTCCCTAGATCATTTCTTGGCAGTCCATCTGAAGCTTTTATTTGACCGTAAATTATTTGTTTTATTGCGCTGAATTTTTTTCTACATGACAAACACGTGTTCACTTTGTCTGGCCAGCTGTTTGTGTGGCCTTTTATGTCCATATATCAGCTTAAATCCATGCTGAATGTTAAAAAGTGACTTTGGAAGAGCATCTTTTAAGCTTAACCTTCTGTTGAACACAATCTACTTCATGCCTTCTTTCATCTGATTGATGGACTGTTTTAGCAAGTATAAGCTCTTTTGTATAATTGTACAAATGTCAACCTTCAGCTTGTGCTTCACATGTCTTTTATTCGAAACGTAAGAATAATTGTTAGCAATATTTCCAGATTAACACGTACTGGACTGAAGCAGCTCGGCTTTACTTGATTATCCAGACATCATTTTTTAGAAAAATCAGTCTCAAATATGATCATCAGGCTTTTGAGCAACGTTTATTTGTTCATCTCTCAGTCATCATTGTATTGCATTGCATTATGGTGCATGGTTTTGTTCATCAAACTAAGCATTTAAATATCATTTTACTAAGACATATTATTAGATATTTTGGTCCCTATTTTATCGATCTTATGGTGCTTTTCCACTGCGTGGTATGACTCTGCTCGGCACAGCTCAGTACCGCATGGCTCGGCTCGGTTTGCGTTTCCACTGCAGTTCAGTACCGCTTTAGAGTGGGCGGGATTATTCACATGTCGTTATAGTTGTGCCGCCTATACTGCCGCGACTCCTGAATTTTTTTCATTCCACGTCGCCCCATCAAGCTCTCGCTGGATCCGCTCCTCTGCTATCAACGAGAGGAACATCTGTACTTCCTCAACAGACAACAAAACAGCCACTTTTTTCTTGTTAAAAAAAGGTGCGCTCGTTCAAAACAGTTGCGATTCAATTCAAAACAGACTTTACACGTCACGTTTTGGTAACGGTACGGTTAGCTTGGGACCTCAACCGAGGTGGTACTAAAAAAAGTACCAGGTACTGTACCCAGTGGAAAACCCCCCAAAGGTGAACCGTACCGAGCCGTACTGTGCCGTACCATGCAGTGGAAAAGTGCCATAAGTGCATGGTCTAAAGCGCAAGGCGCAGGTGCACTTAGGGTGTGTCCGAATCCACTTTTGCTAGTTTGATGGCGGAAAAAATTAGGCGTGCATGGTCTAAAAAGTTTGTCCCTATTCTCTTATTGAGTAATGGGTGTGTTTTGGGCATAACGTGCAATAAACCAATCAGAACCAGTTGCGCTCGTGCCATGGCGGATTCGCTATTTACGCGGCGGAATTTGCAAGCGCAAGAGAACGCGTCTCCAGAGAGGAAACGGAGCTGCTCTTGCGCGAGCAAATAGGTAGCCTAATTCTGATACATGCAATGACTATCCATTATGACATGTAGGCATTTTTATATTTATGTAGCCTACACAATAATAATCTTTTACATTGTTATCCTTTCATTTTTAATATTTGGCATGGTTGTGTGCTGCTGCCTGTGTATGTAATAAGCAGAGTGTACGCGTGGTGTGGACCCGCCTATAGGCGCATATTACTAACGCACTCTTTAAATAACAAAAAAACCACTGTGCCATTGACTTTAGACCAGGTTTTTGTTGGTCAATGGCACCTGGCACCGCATTGCGCCGGGTGTATGATAGGGTCCATAGAGTGACAACTGATATTTATATCATTTAATGTAAGTAGTCCGTAATACTGGTATAAAGATTCATTCATTTACATTACAAGCATCAGAATTTCATCTTTCTTTTGTGGCCACATAAATATCAACATCTGCACCAAATATCTTTTGCTCAGTTTGTGTCTCTGAATGAAACTGAGGTGTTTTTTCTTCCTCTTTGAGTTACATATTCTCACTTTGTCATACTATATGAGCCATAAAAGCCTGATGTAGTAAATATGATGCTTAACAGAAATCACAAATGCAAACTTCTTGCATATTCTTTTTAGAGTGTCAATAAACTGTTCTATTTCAAAACATGATGTTTTGTTTGGTATGCCAGTCGTTACAGGGTTCAGCAGGACCAGTATTGTGTCAGTCTGTCTCAGGTTCTCTCTTGCTGTTTATCATATATCTGAAGTGTGGAATTTCCTCTGTGATATCATTAGGCTGGACATGAGCCTACAAGGACCAAGACCACATCCTGTTTTCTGTTGACATGCGTTCTCCTGCTATCAGGTCACATTTCTGTTCTGCCATAGTGTCAGCACTGTCACTCCTCGGTGGTACCACTATAAAATAAGTGAACACTTTTCAGAACAGTTTGTTCCTTATTTTTCTCCATTATAAGAATTGCTTATCCATGCAGAGTTTTTTTGCACATTGTCAGATGCAAAGGGTTTGCACAGGCATGAATACAGTATAGTATTATTGTAATATAAATATGTGCAAATCTACATATTTTTGTAGAAGAAACCCACAATCAAACCCATAAATGATAAATAAATCTGTTGTCAACAGTCAGCAACTCGACAACAGTCTTGGGAATGCATTCAGGCAGCTGAATTAAATTAAATATGTTCTGTATTTAATTTAACGGGGAAAGCTGAAGCTCACTTTGCCAAACTCGCATTTAAATAACCAGTCAAAATATAATGGCTTATAAAACTGTTGTCATCAAAAGAGAAGCTTAAAGGTCTCTCTCTCTTCGGATTTATGAAACAAACAAAAACAAAACAAGATAAAAGCTCTATATGGTTTAACATTTGAAAGGAAATAGGTTTAAATTTTGTATTGTAATTTTACTGTGGGCTTTGTTGGGGTTATGTTGCATTATGAACCATATCGCCCATCTTGGCCTCTTTCTGAACTCTTTCTCTTTCTATTTCTCGCATGTGTTGTGTGCTTTTGGTTATGAAAGTCACTGCTGCCAAACGCTGCTGTTCATAAGTCCAAGCCCTTTTATATGAGTTAAGCTCTCAAACATGTGGCCAAGATAGCAGAACTCAGACCCATGAGACGATGAGTCAAAAACCCATTCAGATACAGTAATAATCTATGAAAAGTCTGTTGTGGCTTTTTGTTCTACAGCTGACAATAAACGGTACTCATTATGTAATAATCACCAAAGGCTCAATTGCTGTCCAGTCTTGTTGGATTAGGAGATTGCTGTGCACGTTCCTCTTAAACTGATTGTTTTGTGTGTGAGTGTTTTTTTTTTTTACGTTGTTTTATTAGACAATGTAAAGTACTGCATCTTACATGTTCCCTGCCGAGAGGAAGTCTGAGGCATAATTCAGCATGAGCTCATGGAGTATAATAGGTAGTTTACGGCAGACCTGCTTTGTTTTGTCTGATGCATAACCCTGTGTTCTCTAGTTCACTCTCTGATAAGCCACCAGGAAACTGATAACGTGATGGATTTTGTCTATGAAAAATGCAAGGAATAGACTGTGTTAAACTGTTACAGTTTATTCAGATCTAGTGCAAATGATGGCTGTAGTAGTCAGACATTTACAGGCATAATGTGAACATGCAAGAACAAATGACGTAAGCATGCAATTTCCCACCAAATTCAACATTATGTTGAACACACTAATAAAGTCCAAATCAACCAGTCAATGTGTTGTCTAAATAGCTAGTCAGTATAAAGAGATTTCTGTGTATAGGCTGGTTTAGAGCCATGGCTGCCAGACACTAATGTGTTTTAGCAATATTATGAACACAAAACATAGGCTTTCAACAAAATATTATTATTTTTTTTTTTTACACAAACACTATCATTAGTTCTTACAAAAGTAAGGAATCCTACAAATTCAGCATAAAAACTGGTAACAGGGGCCAAGTTCTTACTAGGGCTGTCAAAATGGCTGAAAAACTAAATTTGAATTTTGTACTTAAATATGATCAAAATTAGGGCTACACGATAAATCGCATGCGATATTTCTAGTTCCTGCATTATAATTGTCTTGAAACGTGTTGATGAAGGTGCTTTAAAGGTAATGTAGAGATGCTCCTTATTTGTCTTCATTTTAAAGGGGTCATATGATGCGATTTCAATGTTTCCTTTCTCTTTGGAGTGTTACAAGCTCTTGGTGCATAAAGAAGATCTGTAAAGTTGCAAAGACTAAAGTCTCAAATCCAAAGAGATATTCTTTATAGAAGTTAAGAGTCAGCCACACCTACCTAAAACGGCTTGTTCTAACACGCCCCACATGTCTACCTCACAATGTGGGAAGATTTGCATAACGCCGCACAAATGTTCACGCAAAGAAAGAAGGCGTAACTTTTATTCTCGCTGTAGTATTGTTGCCGTCATACCTAGAGCTGATCTGTGCTGGTCGCTGAGGGAATACATCAACTTTGCGCTGTGGATCGCCGGATCGGCTTTCATCGTGGACGAAGCGGAGTCCAGCCCGGGGTCGTCACATGTGGTTGCCGCTCCTTTGTCGAATCCGCCGGCCGCGCCGCAAGTTTTGAGCAGTGTAGAGTAGCACTTGTTGTTTGTCATTTCTCCGATCACAAATGCAGGCATGGTTTTATGTTTACGCGGCGCGATGCAACGCAGCGCATAAAAAGACAGTACAAGTCATTATGATCAGTAATTATGTCCCCACTGGATGCAACAAATGCCTCGTTTATAATGGGTTTTAATGTTTTTGTCTCGTCGCTCCGGCCGGACACGGCATCACGGTATGGTGAGGGGCGTAACATTTCCGTCACACGCTTGAGGTATTTGGCCAATCACAACACACTGGATAGCTGGCCAATCACAGCACACCTCGCTTTTCAGACCGATGAGCTTTGTAAAAATTTACGCGTTTCAAAAAGGCGAGGCATAGAGGAGAAACAATAATGTACAGTATGTGGAAAATAATGTGTTTTTTTAACTTTAAACCACATAAACACATTTCATTACACCAAATACACAAAATAATGTTCTTTTTGGCAGCATCATATGACCCTTTAAAGCTGCTAAACGAACAGAATCTCAGTATAGGTTCACTAACAAACGAGTTGGTTTTTGGATGACTTGTCCACCACTCCGAGCCATATCTCGGTAAGGAATGATGTGAATGTGTCGATTATGTTGTGCAGATCAGTAGATGAGCTCAGTCTGTTCTCAGGGTGTTTCCTGAGGCGGGATGGGGGCCTGCTGGAATCTGAGCAGCCCATGTCTGAGCACGTCTCTGTGAGGGGCTGTCATGCAAGGTCGTTTGTCTTCTAGCGTTTCAGATGAACAGACGACCCGGATAGAAGTGCATATTTCGGCTCATACTGTCAGTTGCTGGACTCCCAGGGAAACATAAACAAAGAAGTCTTGGCTTAGAGTCCTGATGGCAGAGAAACATCTTCCAACATCTCTTTCACTCACTTACTCAGTTCATTTGGCAAAAGTGAGAACACAACAAAGACTTTTATCTGTCTGTAATTTACTGCTTTTTACTTTCCTTATGTGAAAATGAATCAGGAATGTTTCCTGTTCTGTCTGTGATCCAGGAACAATTTACAGTGTGTACATTGGAGGGAAAGTCTTGTGCTTGATATGGGCCAGACATCTGACCAGAATTGACCCACAATTGCTTAGTTGTCTGGGATGAATTATTATATCATAAAACTATACTGGTTGGGTTATTTGTCTATATATCACTAATTAATAAAACATTTGAATAAATTAGAAGGGTTAATGACTTCTGAAGAAACATCACGAGTAAATGCTTTTGACCAGTACAGATTTGCACAGAAGAACAAAATAAAATGATACAAAGAAATACAAAACAAATGCCATTCATCTTCAGAGAAAGAGGCATTTAACCCCATCTGATTGATGTTCTTGAACCAGAGAGATTTATAATAGTGTGTTTGTTGGTGGGAGAAAAGGAAAAGATGACATAACTGGTCAAGATATTCAGTATTAAACTCTTAAACTGTTTCATTTAACCACTGAGTTGCCATTCTTTTCTGAACTTTTTTTCTAACTCACATGTACATGTATGTATATGTTGCTTTTTGCCTATATTTTTGTCCATTTCTGGGTGATTCTACTTATCCATAAATGTTCACCTTTTGATTACAATATGTTTCTGCAGTAATTGTGTGTGGAATTTTAATTTCCAATCCATTTGGGTTAATCATATCTAAGCAGTATAGTCATTTTTAAACAATAGTTGAGTTCAGTAAAACAGCAGCATGTTGTGTCTAACATTAAACCCAATGCAGCCGGTTGTCAAACCAACCCTTGTTTGTCCCTTTTTGACCAAGTGCTGGGTTGCCAATATTACCTAGATTGAGCTGTTTATAACCCAGTATTTATTAGAATGTACAATCACAGTTTATTTGATTTCAAATGATCTAATCGAACTAATCTAAGCTTTGGCCACATGTTCTCTCCTGCACTAAACTTTTGTACATGTGAGGTAAGAATGAGTTTTCCGGAAGTGATATTTGTATTACCATAGAAGGATTTTAGTTTGTTCATGTGAAATCCAGATGTTTTTACATGGAAGTTTTCATGTCAATCTATAATGCCTGGGAAAATCGAGTCGGAGATAGTAGATCACGGCTGTAAATAAGATGTTTGATGTTTATCCACGAGGTTTCATCAGTTATCTGGTCAGTGAGGAATTCCCAGTGTTTGAATTTATGCACACTGTGACCTCGCAAGACCTCTAACACACCTGCAGATGTGAATGGAGTAAAACATTGAAGTAGCTGTTCCAGCATGACATAGGTGTCCACCTTTTTTGGGGGGTATGTGTGTATTGTTACACAAGTCTATAAATCTGAATTAATTATAACTTGATTCGACTCACTCATAATGCTAACTCCAAATGATTTGGCATTGACTGGATTTAAAGCTCTGCTACTAGAATTCCTTAATAGTCCTTAATAGAAAAGTCCTTAAGAAGGTTACTTAAATGTTTACATCACACAACAGAAAGTGGACACTGAAAACTTTAAGAGCTGCGAAGATGTGCATTATCTTCTTGTTGCTTTTGTTCTTCCATTTCGAAATTTGTCATCTTCACCTTCATGTCAATCCAAACCTCAACTTTCTTTCTTTACATAGATGGCATAAAAGAAAGTAAAGGGATTTGGAATGACATGAGGATGAGTAAATGATGATATATCACAAGCAGATTTAGCAGTAATCTTGTGAAAAGCTTGTGGACCTTGTTATTAGTTGGAGTTCATTCCCTGTTCTCTGAGAACGTTCTACGGAGACGCTTGTTAGAAGTTAGTTGGCACATGCCCTGTTTACACAGCAATTTGGTGGTTTTTGCAAGCCAAATCAATGTTGTGATCTCCGTGAGAGAAAATACAGCCAGCCTTCCACTGCTTGTAATGTTATCCTGAAGGTATTTGTTGTCATAATGGACTAAATTCACTTATGATGCCGGTGAAGATACTGAGCACTAGTACCTTGCCATACTACTACATGCCTGTTTCAGTTTACGGGTAAATGCACCAAAGACACAACATAATCAGCAAGCACAGTTTCAGTTTGATTCAATTTTATTTAAACTGTTTCAAAGCAGCTGCACTGATGACATTGCCATAATGCTCAGCGTGAGTTAGCCAACTGTGGCAATTTCGAATATAACTCTGAATGTGTTCGTCTGAAAGAGGAATGTCAGACATGCCTAGGATGTCTTGAGAGTGAGTAAAACACAGGCAAATTTTCATTTTTAGGTGAACTATCCCTTTAACACATTTTAGAAAAAAAAAGTCAACCACCCCTTTAAATTATCTAGGCCAAAGTATATAAAGTTATAGAAAAGCGTAATAGTCACTTGTTAATGTGTTATTAAATAACATATAATAGTTGCAATTATATGATTGGAGCCCAGCCTGAGATTACAAGCGATCCAAGCAGTTTTCAGGGAAATATCCCTCATCCCTCATCTGCTGGCTTATGGAATGACAAACATCAGATACAGTTCCTCAGAAAAGATGAGTTAAAGGTGGGGGATAATGGAAAGTGTTGGTGGGGCTGGATCTGATCAGGACAGAAGCTTGTGAGGTAGAGTCAGAGAAAACTGTGATTTATTCCCTGATTATGGTTAATATCCTCAGTCTGTTATATCCTGAGAATACTAGTCGGGATTCCAGCAGGCTAGGTGAACTATCCCTTTTAACACATTTTAGAAAAAAAAAGTCAACCACCCCTTTAAATTATCTAGGCCAAAGTATATAAAGTTACAGAAAAGCGTAATAGTCACATGTTAATGTGTTATTAAATAACATATAATAGTTGCAATTATATGATTGGAGCCCAGCCTGAGATTACCGTCGCGATCCAAGCAGTTTTCAGGGAAATATCCCTCATCCCTCATCTGCTGGCTTATGGAATGACAAACATCAGATACAGTTCCTCAGAAAAGATGAGTTAAAGGTGGGGGATAATGGAAAGTGTTGGTGGGGCTGGATCTGATCAGGACAGAAGCTTGTGAGGTAGAGTCAGAGAAAACTGTGATTTATTCCCTGATTATGGTTAATATCCTCAGTCTGTTATATCCTGAGAATACTAGTCGGGATTCCAGCAGGCCTAACAATACAGCACAGCTGAGCGCATATCTATAAATATGCTAAGAGGTTGGCTAGACAGAAGATAGACTCAAGCTGAGTGTATTCCATATCTCAGAGGCCATGAAGGAAAGGGGTATACATCTTCTGGTGGGTTTGGGAGCGTTAGATATTGAATGCACAATTTCTACCTCACTCAATGCATTTACAATAACTGTTATTATTATGTGCAATAATTGAATATTTACCTACATTCTCAGGGTACTCACATGATATATAATCTCACTGTGCAACTATACTAGTTATATTATATTAGTCTTAGGTGGGAATACAATGTTTAAAATGTTTTTCAACAAAGTCTCTTATGCTCACCAAGGCTGCGTTTATTTTTTTTATCTGACAAGTCTATAAAAAAAATTCGCTTTTAAATAACAACCACATTAGAAGAATCCCAAGAGGAGCCTTTGAAGATTTGGAAAACCTAAAATATCTGTGAGCTTTTCTTTACCTCTTTTGATTGCTTATTAAAATATTGAAATTGTGGATAAATAAAAATACAGAAAGAGTGATGCTTTATGGATAAAAGCTTAAGTTCTGAGTTAGAGAAGTCAAGTAATATTAATTTTAAAGCATAGCTACTGTACAACCACTGCCTGAAAGTTCAAGTTAAAATGTACAGTATAGTAGGTGATATGATAAAAATGTTCCCTTTAACTTGATTTCAGAACCATGAGCCAACATGTTGCACCATGCTCACCACTTGTATGAATGATTCAGTCATTACTACTGCCATTGTTTGACACAGAAGAGAGTTGAGGTCATGGAAAGAGACTCTCACACATGTGGGAAACTTAATTGTCTGCACTGTAAAATTATCTGTCTGACGGCCCTGACCCAAAAGTGCGGAGATCAGAGTCAGGCGGAGCTGGAGTAATTGCTCTCTGGGCAGACGCTGCACAGTTCCTGTCTTTGTTCGTCACAGAGCAATTTGAGAATCTGTAACTTTAGTTGTGGTAAGAGCAGCCTGTGTTTTTATTTAAATGCAGTTGGTTGTTTGAAATGTTTCACACCTGGTTTTGCCTACCTGCACTGTAAAATTATCTGTCTGACGGCCCTGACCCAAAAGCGCGGAGATCAGAGTCAGGCGGAGCTGGAGTAATTGCTCTCTGGGCAGACGCTGCACAGTTCCTGTCTTTGTTCGTCACAGAGCAATTTGAGAATCTGTAACTTTAGTTGTGGTAAGAGCAGCCTGTGTTTATATTTAAATACAGTTGGTTGTTTGAAATGTTTCACACCTGGTTTTGCCTAGATAACATCTAAACTCAGCTGCTAAGAGAATACAGTAAGAGTAAAGTATGTGTAGGTCAATCTCACCAACTTGTCAAAAACATGTCTGGTCATATTTCACCCCCAAATCAAAATAAATACATATTTCTGCTTTAACCCTCTAAGCGCCAAAGTCGCAAAATTGCGATAAGACGTCATACTTAATAAAATAGACTGTAGTTCCTAATATGGTGTAATATCTCATTTGTATTCCCTACCACTAGATGACAGACATGTAGTACTTCGATTCTAGACCAAAATTACGTCACGTTCCTATTCAAAGTGTTCGAGGAAATAGCAGAGCAAGTGAGCGATCGTGTCATTGATGCGGAAGCAGTTCAGTTCATAGCGTGCGAATAAATTGTGAGATTTGTGAGAGAAAATCGCCAAATGGCTAATAAAAAGTTGTACCGTGAGGATGTGTTGCAAATGTTGTTCGCCGATTCTGAAGTGGAATATTTGTCTTTTGGAAATGACGATCGGTCGTCTAATAATCACGCTTCTCCCGGTGCCACCGTGCAAGGCGAGAGTGTTCACGAAGCACAAACAAGTGATCATTTCGACCCTTTGCCCAACGGGGATGGGGTGGCAGGGGTGGACGTGGTCGTAGTGTCCATAGGAGAGCTGTTGCTAGAGGTAGAGGCAGCAGGGGTAGGAGAAATGGGGCTGGAAGTAGCACTAGCTCTTTGGATCCACTCAGAGCGGCTCTGGATCCAGTGCCCCAAAGAAGTGGTACACGGTGCAGACAGTGTGGGGTAGGTCTGTGCGCTGTGCCATGCAATGAGAGGTACCATACTCTCGAGAACTATAAACTGTGTCACCTAGATACCTGATTGGGCAGATAGCTGGCCAACTGATCAAAAAATAGGCACATGCATTTTACTATGGCACAGTAATATAGTAATAATTTACTACTTTCTCCTGTTTTACTGTTGATTTCCTCTTTTCCTGATCATTTGGAATGAGGATAAAAAGACAAAAAAAAACATGCAAATAAGTTCAAACATCCATTCAATATCAATAATTTCCTGAATATTACTGATGAACTGATCAAAAAGTAGGCTACTGTTCACATGCGTTTATACTCTCTATATAGTATAGTACTATAGTAATAATTTAGTACTTTCTCCTGTTTTATTGTTGGTTTCCTCTTTTCTGATCATTTGGAATGAGGATAAAAAAACAACAACATGCAAATAAGTTCAAACATCAGTTCAATATCTACTATTTCCTGAATATTATGAAATTCAAGATGGCCGCCTCTGATGACGTCATAATATGCAGATTAGACAAGCATATTTACACCCCACATAAACTTTCGGTCATGCCCAACATTTTTCTAATTTACATTAGATCTCTATCTTTAAGCCCTTTCAAGCCACAAGCTTTTGAAATCTTGATGTCAAAATCCAGCATTTTTCCAAAAATCCCTGGCACCTAAAGGGTTAAGAAAATTAAGCATTTTTTTTTTATCACCACTATGACAAATTTTGCATTGTGGCATTAATTATTATTATTACTTTACACATTATTATTGGGACATCCATCCCTACCCCTAAATAAAGAAATATGTATTTATTTTATTTATTTACATTATTTTATTTATTTTTTATGTATTTATTTGTATTTTTTTTTCATCATATATATATACTGCCAAAACAAGCCAAAAAAAAGTAGTTCACTCTTAGTGTATCGTGTATCCATCACTAATTTTCTTTTTAAGAATTATAATACAAAAATATTTGTACAACTCACTGGTGATTGACCACTGGACTGTGTGAAGCCTAAACAATCTCTACAAGAGGCTGAACAGTTGGAGCCCACTGTTATTCTAGTGCTGGTGGTCTAAATGACAAACGCTGACTTCACAGACTACAACTCGTGTGTCACTCCAGATAAACATACTGAGTATTATAAGTCTCAGGCTGAGTATTATTTCATTCATTACCTGGTCTTGGGCGGTACAACCATCAGACACATGTGATAGTTCACACAGTCATGATGTCCAGCTGTGGAGTTGTCTGAAAGAGTACTTTAAAATGTCCCCTTCTGGTTACTCAAGCAAGGTCCAGTGGTCCAGACAAAGTGAATGTAACCTGCTTTGTGGCTGGTTTGTCATTTTACCACTGTAATTCAGACACTGTAAACATTCAACAGGGTTTTGCATAAGAAAACCTCACATTTTTCAGGGTTATTATTGTGAAATGAAATCTAAAAAAGGGTTGATTTTATTCCCGTTTTATAGTTACATAACATATTTAGTTTAACTTTATGTACTAATATAACTAAAACTGAAATACAATTCATTTTAAAAAACAACAAAAACACACAACTAAAACTTTAAAATGAAAATAAAAATTGAAATCCCAATATTATCTAGAAGAACTAATATTATAATAGTTTAATTAGCCACCAGCTGGATTTTTTTTTTTTTTTACATATATAGTGGGGTCCAAAAATCTGTTTTTTCTTTTTTGTTTTTTTTTTAATCATTGAAACCTGGACATAAGTAGAAAATGTTAGGAATTCAAAACGTTTAAAGGCATTTTGAGGAACAATATTCATATACACTTTTCAGTTTGACTTTTTACTCAAATTGTTACTGATAATATCAATAGAGAAATTAATATCAATGGAGTAATATTGAAAAAGAAATTTTTTTCCTAATGATTTCAGTTTCCATCATGGTCTGAGTGATATTCCCATTACAGTAATAATATTATTGGCAGATTCTTAACTTGAACAGCTCTCACATCTTAAAGTGCATTGCTTTAGTGGTGCTTATATATGCAAATATTGAATACTTGTATGGGAAGGCACGGCATATCTGCAGCATATACTTCCTGTGGGATGGTGTCATAGTCCTTAAGGTCACAGGATCATGTGGTTTATGTGACTGAGCGCTGGTTCTCAACAGAACAGGAAAACCACAAACTTTCCTTCCTGTTTCCCACAGGCCACCCTATCTGTGTTATCAGTATACAGTCAATATGCAACAGTTTTTTTTCTATTATTCCTGCATTATCTGATTAAAAAGTTCATTTTGATCTTTATTTCTGTGTGTACATGTCGTGCATGTTTTATTTTTCTTTTCTCTGTTAAAAATAGGAGATCCCTCAATGTTTGACACTCGCTATGTACTAATATTCCTGAATAATTCTTTCAGCTATTTGTACAAGAATGAAATCCAGGCGATAGACAGAGAAGCTTTTAAGGGGCTCGTCTCTCTAGAACAGCTGTAAGTAACCTTTTGCCTTGTCACCTCCTGTCTAGTTTTTAATATCTCTCAAAGTTAAAGGAATAGTTCACACAATTTCTGATGCAAAGCTATTGTACAGCTTTCAGAAAACTCAGAATATAGTGCATATAATGAAGTCACTATAATGATATTTTTATGATGAAAAAATATCTCCAGTTATGATTTATTATGGGAATTGCATTGTAAAAAACAACCAACAATTAAAAGAAAGAAAAGAAAAGATATATATATACAGTGGGTACGGAAAGTATTCAGACCCCCTTAAATTTTTCACTCTTTGTTATATCATGGTAATAACATTCAAAATGAACTGAGGAAAAGCTCTAGATACTATGTTTATGGCAAGTAAAACAATGTGACTCTCTCTCACAGATACCTGCACTTCAACAACATTGAGTCATTGGAGCCGGTGTCTTTCTCTCATCTACCCAAGCTGGAGCGGCTGTGAGTTACGCATGCATCTCAAACCTCAAATCGTCACTCCGATCCCTACAGGGTTGCATGTTTAGTCATGACAACACGTCCCTTTTGAAATGAGATTAAAAAAAAGACGAGCGTGTAGGCAAATGTGTGCTATGAGCTGTAGCCTATGCTCTAGTTTGTTTTGAGAGAGGAATTGTCTTCAAATGAATGTTTTGACCCTGTAAACCCTGACATATGAAAGAAAAATCATGTGTGTTTTTGATTGTATCATATTTTATACATAAGGATTTTTTTGGCTCATATAGTATGTTGAAGGGAGAATATGGAGCTCATACTGGGTAAAAATATGCAATTTGGATTCTGATATTTATGTAGGCAAAGAGTAAGATGAAATTCTGATAGCTGTAAATCAGATCTTATAGCAGATACTATACATAAAAGTATATAAATATCTTAAATATGCCAATTGTGTACAACAGGTTTATTGAGATTCACTTTTCTCTGTTGTCGGAATGAAAATTGTTTCTCCTCCAATTCCAGTGTTGAAACTATTCCAAAAAATTAAGGGTGCAATTTGCACTCAGTTTGTTTGGGTAGATTTCATCCCATGTGTTGGGTAAAGATAGGGTGACCATATTTTTAAAGTAGCCCCCAAATTAGTGCAGTGACCATATCCCAAATATCAGAATTCAAAATACAGTCACTGTTATGCAGATTGATCATAAACATAGCTAAAATGTTTCAATACAAGCATTTCAGTCAAATGTAATTTATGCAAACCAACCCATTGGCAACAGTTTAAAAGTAGCCCAAATCCATTGAAGAAAACGCGGACTTGACAGCCCTGCGTCCAACACGAGCTGCAGGAGTCAGATTTGACTGATCATGGGTCGAGAGTAAGGAGAGATGACCGACAGACTATGGTGGCGGATTTGCTGCTCAACAGATCCTGAGCTCATTGACAAATATCTTAGATCGTAAGATGTGCTTCCTTTACACAGAGTACGCATGATTGCGAAATCGAAAGTGAACCACGAGCACTCATTCAAAAGGGATTTCAATATTGCACATATTGATAGCTCTGCTCACTGATGCGCGAAAATGATATGCAGTATTGGAATGTTGGCGGGACTGGACACAAAAATCGCAGGAGCGGAAAAGACATGTTGTGGGAGCAGGCCGGTAATGGTCAGAAATTCAGTGGAAGCAGGATTAAGAAAACAGTCTTACAAAAACGAATACAAAAGTGCAGACAATGAATAACGACTGTAGAAAGCAAAAGCCGAATCCCGGACATTTTGGGAGATTTAGAAATAATTTTTTTAGGTCCAAAAAGACGACGTTATGGTCACCCTAAGACCACTTAAATGTAAAGACTAAGATGCACAAAATAAATTAGTCTTTTAAATTAAGTCTACACAATACTTTAACAAAGTATTAACAAAATGTAAGTAATATGAACTCTTGATTAACACTTAATGTTTTTGTATGTAGCAAAGCACATGCTTACAGTGAACAAGTAAGAAGTTCCATGCCACTGCACTTATTTAGTAACAGCTATTCATCATTGAGTGACTTCAGTATGAAGGTTCAGGTCTTTCTCTTTACTTAAAAACACATAAAATAGCACTTAATGCCACCATTTACTCTCATGATCCAGCCCTGTGCAAAGCATGCTGGGAACTAACAATCCACTGCCCAGTTTCAGGTAATCCCAGCAGAAATAGATCAGTTTTTAATTTTTAAGTGGATTGTGTTGTTTAGCTCAAATTGTACAAGCAGCTTAAATCATTTTTATTACAGTTTTCTCTGTCGCATTTCTTTCTGTTGACCCGAATTCTAAATGTTTGGAGATTTGTTGCGCTGTACTCACACACATTCTGATGTCTTTCAATGACGGGAAAGTCACTCGCACATAAACAAGGACTAACACTTGAGTTAGGGACCAGTTCGCTGCTGGAGTTTACAGAGAAGCTAGAAGCTGGTGAAGAAGTGAAAATGTATAACGAATCTGCATCTGGAAAGTATGCCTCCCATTGTTTATTTGACTAGTTGTGAACAGTAATGTCATCCCTGGGAATGTGACCCCATCTGACCTGGTAGAAAATAAGAACATCCCTGTGGACCTTCATCTTTGCATCTCTGTTCCACAGATCAACATTTCGGAATAATTAGGCCTACAGTTTTTTCCTTCTGCTCACCAAGGCTGCACTTATTTGTTCAAAAATACAGTAAAAATTGTAATATTGTGAAATATTACAATTTAATCGGTTTGCTATAGTAATATATTTTAAAGTGTAATTTATTCCTGTGTTGCCAAGCTGAATATTCAGCAGTCATTCAACCACACCAACTACACAACCTACACATGTATCAGGGATTTGAGCAGAAAGCATTGTTTTCCAGTCTGCTACAAGTGTCACAACCATGTGAATTTGTGCTTTGCAAAAAAGGAAACAATTTTATTTTAACTAGTGGTCGACCGATATATCGCCAAGGCCGATATATCGGCCGATATTTGGCATTTTTTAAATATCAGCATCGGCCGATAAGTTTTCCTGTTTGGCCGATGCGTTTGAGGCAGGACTTTTATTTTGACGGCGCTGAGAACGGCAGCGCCTGGACACACAGTGCTCACATTCTCCTCCTCTTGTTCGCTGTTGTCCTTAACAGTTCTGTCTAAATACGGATAGAAGTCTGTCTAATAATCAGATAGAACAAAGGAATTAAAATGTATACAAAAAGTCTTATAACGACTGCTTTAATATTATTAGTAATAGAAAGGCAAACATTATAATACTTTCTTGTTTGCCATCAGCATTCAGCAAATACGCATTTATATCATTTAAACAAATCTTTGAATGTCTAATAAACATCCAATTTCAAAAACCTTGCAAACTGAAGTGTGCATGTGTATCCTGCATGATCAATGCCTGTGTTCTCTGTGTGACGGTCGGTCCGTGTGAATTGAATGCGGACCGGAGGAGAGTTCAGCTTCACTGGAGACGTGCGATCGACAAACTTTAAACTCGTGATTTTAAATTATGCTGCCGCAGCTACATGCGACTATCCCAGCCGCTTGCAGGGACGCTCGGTCGCAACTCTCACTGCAGAGGAGCTCAACTGTGGTGAGGCCATTCACACACATAAACACACACCAATATACACATAGTTTTCAAATCAAAAACAAAATGATGAACTGACACTAAATTATTGAAAGATTTAAAGCATCTGCCCCCACATGATTCTGCTCAATTGGACCACTCAATGTCTTTGAACATTTTAATCATCATAATAAATAACAGATGCTGATCTGGTTTTGGGAGCTGGATTATGGAGAGATTTCCCAGATGTGTCATTGTTTGCATGCTACGCCACCTCCTCGTGAAACACTGGAAGGAGTGAAGGGTCAAACGTGACTCTTTTCAGTTTCAACCATCTGTGAAACAAATACAGGTCAACTCTACTGGGCTTTCTGACGTCAGAATTGTCAGCTGGGGAAAAAAGCAGCTCAGATATTGGGTTAATTACCAGTTCAGTGGTTAACTGAAAAACAAATTATGGTAATCTTAATATACAGAACTATTTGAAATACTAAGGTTTTTGTACCTTTAATGTACTAACTGATACAATAGAAAGCCACTTGATGAATCAGAGTTCATTGTTAGTGGCCTGGCCATAAGGTTCATAAACACAAAACACCATCAGGATAACACACAACACTAAAATAATGCAATAAGCATTAACTAAATAACAGGTAATATAACACAGAACACCCTAATGTACATAACTGATAACAAAAATAAGAAGAAACTACACTATTTAAGTCAAATATAATCATATGACATGTCTCATGCAGGGACTTTTAAAAATTGATTTTTAGTGTTTTTCACCATAAACAATACAGTAATTTATAGATTTTACTTGCAAAAACATGCATTTTATTTGACCGTTAAATGAAATGATCTGATGGTTTTTCCACTGTATATGTTACGTGACTTACAGTTAAAAAGGTATTTTGCTGTGGCATTTTTTTTTACAGTTTTACAGTGGTTCGAAACGGAAGCCTTTTATAATTTCAAGTGCTCAAACTACTGTCAAACCACCCACAGAAAAAGTAGTTAGCTGCTGCACTACAAGCTACGAACAAAACGTAATGGACTACACTGAAGCTATTTCAAGGCTATTAACATGTAACACATAGAACCATCAGATAATAAAACATATTCGTACAATTGCAGCAGTATTTATTTGGCGGAACTCACTCATTTAATTGATTTTATTTCATTTTTAGTAATAAATGATTAAACATACTATTTATTTTATTACTATTATGTTCAATAAAATAGAAATGAAACGAATAATTGATATAATAATTATTTCCGTCTACATATTTTCTCTGAAATGTGGTCCATTGGGTGACCTCTGAGCAGCAGTAGAGGTTTCAGTACAGTAGCAGTTGTGCTCGATAGACTTGCTCAGGCTTGTTGCAGCTCCACAAACGGCCCTATTGTCTCTGTAGAAGAATGGGGTTAACACCGTATGGCTTTTCCACCCCCTCTATACATTAAACACAGCACATAGACGCTTGAGGCACCTGTCAAAACACAGCACCAGCCCGCCAGACAGCTGCTGTTTCTCTGGGACTGGCACAGGACCTGTCGCATTACTGCCACACTGCGCAATGCAATACAAAAGTTAGTCATAGAATGAAAAGTAAAGGTCACCCAAAAATATTGTAATCATTTGCTTATCCCCTTGGAATTGCAAAACTGCATGATTTTCTTTCTTTCTTTGGAACACGAAAGGAGAATTTTGTCCCTCTTCTGTTATATGCAAGGACTTTGACTCAGTGTGCAACCAGACGTTTGGTTTTGCCAGTAGAAAGAGTTTCACAGTTCTGTCAGACTGTTCAGGGATACATTTCACCAAGTGCACATTGGTGTTGGTGGGTAATGTTTGGGGTTTGGCACATGCCGTTGTGACCATAGACACAATCACCTCGTGCCTGGCCGTCAACCAACACGGGCAGCCAAACCAGTTCAGAGGAAGTGAGGCAAGAGGGAGATGTCGAATGTTGTTTCCAGCAGTCGCACTGTGCCACTACAAATAAACCTTCAGTGCTGTAATTCCAATAGCTTTTACAGACCAAATTAAACTTGTTTTACTTCTCCTCACACCTCGTCTTTTGCGGCACACTTATATTTAGTTTCATCTGAATGTGTCTCTACTGTGGAGCAGAAGTTCCCCGGATCACATCTGAGCCGCAGGATGTTGACGTAACCTCTGGGAACACTGTGTACTTCACATGCAGGGCAGAAGGCAACCCCAAACCTCAGATCATCTGGCTCAGAAACAAGTAAGCTCCCTCCCTCAATGTACATGTTTAAAGGAATAGTTTCAGCTTGAAATAAAGTTCTGTCGTCTTTTATTCTCCTTCATGTTACTCAAAGCAGACACAACCTGTTTTTCATGGAACACACAAGAAGAAATATTACAGCATGTCTAGAGAGCTCTTTCCATAATGAGGCTGTCTGAAAATGACAAAAACGCCATAAAAGTACTAATTAGACTTATTTCAATCATGAATATAGTTTTAGCATGTTAGTTGATATGATGTTAATGTGTTTAGTCTTGGCCGAATAGATCTGCTGTGCTATGCTGATGCTACAGAGCAAGATACACATATTAATACAATACCAGCGACACTTGGGACGTTAAAGCAGCACTATGTAACTTTTTCCGTGTTAAAAATTTGCAAAATGTATATAATGAGCGAGTACATCATGAATTCATCTTCCAAACTGCGTTTTTGTCTTATTCCGAATCACTACGGTACACTTATAATAAGTACTTATATTTGGACTATTGTAGCCTGGTCGGGTCGTCACCGCTGCGGAGTAACACATACCTGCGTGAATCGCCATAGACATAAACTTAGAGAAGTAGCTCCGGTTGGAATGTTCTTCCGCGGGATGTGTGCAGTTCTGTTTATTAACCGCTAGAGCGCCAAAAATTATAGTACAGGGTAAGTGAAGTGGAAATGTGTTACGTCAGTTAATAATCATGATTCTGTTTTACATAATTTAGGTTCTTGTATATGCTATTTAAATTTCAAGTAATGGTTGCCTAAAGGTGTCATTCACTGTGACGTTAAGGTGGCAGTTGTGAAGTTAATGAAAGAGCATTGACCCGTGGTATACAGTGTAAAGGATGGAAGTAAAAAATTAGCCAGGAATCAGTTAACCCAAGTCATGTTTATTTGTATATAGAGCCTTTCACCATACATATAATCTGAAAGCAGCTATGAGATATTGTTACAATGTATCAAAATGTAACATGTATACACATAATATATAACGTTTTGTTACTTTTGTGGATACTCATTTGTTTACTCATTTGTGGATTTTATATATGAAGTAGCACAAAAGCTCTGATTGAGAACAGATGTAAGTCAAATGGGAAATATGTATTTTTAAACTGTTCAGTGTAAACATCCAGTCCTTCAAAATGGAAGGGATAAGCAGCGTTATGTTCTCTTATTCAAAAAGCACTAATGAAAGTGTATTAAAAAAAATATATATATATATTGGTCTAATCATAGTTTCCTCATAGTTTGTCTAAAAGCAAATACGACTCCCCATACAAAGAATTAATAGAAACAATTTTGTTTAAATAGAATTTGGTTTGAGAACAGTGTTGATGTGCAGAACACATAGATAGAATACATTATTAAGGGTTTAATTAATCCTTCTTGTGCTTTGTGTGTGTGTGTGTGTGTGTGTGTGTGTTTTAAAAAGACAAATTTGTCTATAGTAATAGTAAGTAAACAAAATTAAACATTAACAGAATGTTTTAGATTTACCCCAAGTGAAAATTCAGCTTTTATATTAAACCTAAATTAGTTTTTATGATGAAATAAGGTTGTAAAAAGCCCCAACATATTTTACTGATCTACATTAAGTAACACTTTGGCTAATGTCTAAAGAAAATATAATTATTAAACTGATGGGCTTTTTGTAATAAATGCTTTTTTTTATTTTATTTTGTATGAAATTACATTTAAATTAATATTAAATCAAAAATTAAGATTGGAACCAAATCATAAATATAATTTGAAAAAACTAATACATTTTTCTGTAACAATTTTCTTTTCTTTTTCTTTTGATCCAAAGCTTGTACCTGTTTGATATGAAAGATTAGTTCTGTCTGTCATTCTGCCAGTCTTTGGTTGTGCTCATTCTCAATTCTTTTCTTCTTCCTCAGCTCGTCCTCAGTTCACAGTGACCCCTCAGGACCAGTCTGTGCTGGAGGGTCATACAGTTGAGTTTCCCTGCGAGGCCAGCGGCTATCCTCAGCCTGTCATAGCATGGACTCGCGGCGGTGAGATTACATAATGCCGCCTTGTCTGTTTGACTTGCTAGAGTGGAGTCCACACTATTCAACAATCTGCCTAAGTCAAGTCTGGTCAGCATTTTTATTTAGTAAAAATCTGACCAACTGGCATTTATTCATTTTAAAAATTATAATATAGCATTCAAACAGTTTAGGGCAGTATATCAGAACAATCAAGGCAATGGTTTTGTTTAAGGTTAAACGAATGTTCCAAGTTAATTCCAGCTGTCAATTACCACAGAAATGTGTCCCTCAGTTTGGAAAAAAGGGGGATAAATCCCCATATGCAAAAAGTACACTTTGGCATACTTAAAAAAAAAATAAAAAAATTTTTAAAAAAAACACTACTTGTTAAAAAAATTACTTAATATACTTTAAATTAATAAGTTGGACACTTAATACTGACCAACTGGCATTTATTCATTTTAAAAATTATAATATAGCATTCAAACAGTTTAGGGCAGTATATCAGAACAATCCAGGCAATGGTTTTGTTTAAGGTTAAACGAATGTTCCAAGTTAATTCCAGCTGTCAATTACCACAGAAATTTGTCCCTCAGTTTGGAAAAAAGGGGGATAAATCCCCATATGCAAAAAGTACACTTTGGCATACTTAAAAAAAAAAAAAACACTACTTGTTAAAAAAATTACTTAATATACTTTAAATTAATAAGTTGGACACTTAATTGCATAGTGTTTACAATTAAATAAAAATGTATATAATAATCACTGACAAGCTAAAATATACTGTAATGTCATTTCTGTTCAAACTTGTAAGTCATGTATTTAAAATATGCTTTAAAGTAAAACTTTTAATCTGACATTATTACAAAGTGCACTTTATAAAAGTGTGTTAAGAAACATAGTCAAGAATGTCTAAGTACATTTCAGTAGATTTTTATTTCATTCATATTATCTGCAAGTACAAATATAAAATATGCTTTTACGATTGAAGCCCTTTACAAGTGTACATTCTTGTACTTGTGTACTACAGGTGTCGTTTTTCACAAAGATCTAATTATGAAATTCTGATTGGATGCATTCTAACACTGCCTACACAGTTGTATGTGCTGTAAACATGATTTTTGTTTGTCTTCACTAACTGAGAGATGAGTCTGAATCAACAGCATGCCTCAGATAGAATTTAATTTCTCCTGAACTTTCCTTAAAAGGCCACAAGGACACATTTATAGATTATTGAATTGCTTTCTGTCAGTGATTATATCAACTGTTTTCAGCTTGGACAAAATCACTAAAACTCTGTTCTCCTACAATAGGCAGCTCCCTGCCTAATGACAGACGGCACGTTGTTCTCTCATCGGGAAGCTTGCGCATCAGCCGCGTGGCCCTTCATGACCAGGGCCAGTACGAGTGCCAGGCGGTCAGTCCTGTTGGCACTGTCAGAGCAGCTGTTCATCTAAACATCCTGCAAACCGGTGAGATCCTGTTTACGATATAAATCACCTTCTGACAGATTATTTCAGTATGTTCAACGAGAGGTGGCCAGCACGTCCAAAATCACAGAAAAGTTCTGTTCACATTTACGGTATATACAGTGCATTCAGAAAGTACTTTTTTTCAGTATTGTTATGTTGCAGCCTGATACTACAATTGTTTAAATTCATTTTTTTTCTCATTAATCTACACTCCATACATCATAATGACAAAGTGAAAACAGAATTTTAGAAATGTCTGTAAAAATTTTTTAAAAGAAAAAAACTGAAATATCACATTTACATAAGTATTGCAACAACACTTGAAATTTAGCTCAGGTGCCTCCCATTTCTCTTGATCATTGCGGAGATGTTTCTACACCTTGATTGGAGTCCACCTGTGGTAAATTAAATTGATTGGACATGATTTGGAAAGGCACACACCTCTCTATAAAAGGCCTCACAGCTGACAATGCATATCAGAGCGAAAACCAAACAATGAGGTCAAAGGAACTGTCTGCAGAGCTCAGAGACAGGATTGTATCGCAGCACAGATCTGGGGAAGGCTACAAAAAAGTTCTGCTGCACTGAAGGTTCCCAAGAGCACAGTGGCTTCCATAATTCACAAATGGAATAAGATTGGCACAACCAGGACTCTTCCAAGAGCTGGTCGCCCAGCCAAACTGAGCGAATGATGGAGAAGGGCCTTGTCTAGACTGGTGGCCAAGAACCTGATGGTCACTCTAGTTGAGCTCCGTGATCATACATGCAGATGGGAGAAACCTACAGAAGGACAAACATCACTGCAACACTCCATCGATCTGGGCTTTCTGGAGGTGTGGCCAAACTCAATCCTCTCATCAGTGAAGACGCATGAAAACACACTTGGAATTTGCAAAAAAAACCGTAAAGGACCTTCAGACTCTTGAGAAACAAGATTCTTTTGGTCTGATAAACCTCAATTCTAAGCATCATGTTTGAAGGAAAGCAGCTCTGCTCATCACCTGCAGAGTAGCATCCCAAAAGTAAAGTGTGCTGGTAGCAGCCTCATGCTGTGGGCTGTTTTTTAGCGGCAGGGGCTGGGAGACTGGTCAGGGTTGAGAGAAAGCTGAATGGAGCAAAGTACAGAGATATCCTCAATTAAAACCTGTTCCACAGCGCTCCGGACCTCAGACTTGGCCGAAGGTTCACTTCCAGCTTGACAGTGACCCTAAGCACACAGCCAAGACAACACCGAAGTGGCTACGGGACAACTCTGTGAATGTCCTAGAGTGGCCCAGCCAGAGCCCTGACTTGAGCCCTATCGAACATCTCTGGAGAGACCTGAAAATGGCTGTCCACCGCCGGTCCCTATCCAACCTGACCGAGCTTGAGAGGATTTGCAAAGAAGAATGTCAGAAAATCCCCCAATCCAGGTGTGCAAAGCTTGTTGGATCATACCCAAAAAGACTTGAGGCTGTAATTGCTGCCAAAGGTGCTTCAACTAAGTACTGAGTCCAACAGCCGCACCACCAGGACTGGCGCCCCTCAGGGTTGCATCCTCTCCCCACTGCTCTTCTCCCTCTACATCAACGACTGCACCTCTAAAGGCCCCGCTGTCAAGCTCCTGAAGTTTGCAGATGACACTACAGTCATCAGTCTCATCCAGGACGGCGACGAGTCTGCTTACAGACAAGAGGTTGAGCAGCTGGCTGTCTGGTCTCCTGCCCACCCTCCAAGAACTGTATACATCCAGAGTGAGGAAAAGGGCTCAGAAAATCACTCTGGATCCCTCACATCCAAGTCATCTCCTTTTTGAACGTTTTTGCCATCTGGTTGGCGCTACAGAGCACCGAATACCAGGACAGCCAGGCACTACCTCATGGACAGTTAATGTTCTCCCATTGTGCAATAACCCTATTCTATCTATAGCACACCTGTACATACAATTTATTTTTTTTATGGTTTATTTATATTTATGCATGTGTATTTTATTCACACCTTTTTTTTATTTATTATTATCTCTGTGTACTGGAAGCTTGTGACACTAAAGCAAATTAATTTTATGTGCAAACATACTTGGCAATAAAGCTCTTTCTGCCTTCTAAACAGATTTGACTCAGCATGAACAGAAATACAAACTCACCAACAGCAGGTTACACAGTTCATGAGTGCTATTTATATCAAACAATGCAGGTCACATGACAATAACCAATCAATGAGAGACAGGACACATGACTAAGACAACCAATGAGAACATGACACATGAACCAATCAGAACACAAGAGAATCACATGACAGAACAAGGGCCGTGACTAAACTCCAAAATAAAAGACATGAAAACATGAAAACATGAACATGAAACAAAACCCAAAACCCCATGTTACAGATATTTATAAATGTTGCTTTATTAGTTTTAGTTTATGTAATTGTAGTTATTTTAGTACTTCAACTTAAACTAAATGAACATTTTTTTTTATTTTTTTTTTATTAGTTTTATTTCAGTTAGCGTTTATTTTATTTCAAATAACAATAGTTATGGTTTTAGTTAACAATAGTAACCCTGCAAAAGATTCAAAAGAGTAAATCTAATAAGTTCTCATTTCTGACATGCGCACATCACATGTGCTATATATTAATGCAATGAGATACGACATTACTCCTCAACCGTAAACAAATGAACTCCATTTAATGTCTGCCTCATCTTGACGTGTTTGGGACACAGCATTTATGTTACTCCATGTTACTTCAGTATAGCGTAAAACAAGCCCCTAACACCATAAACTGTAAGTCAATTCTTCATTCAACGGTCCTTCAGAACAAGACTAGACATGGCATTAACAGGAGGGAAGGAGGGTTGGCTTCATAAACTAATTTGTCATTTACCCACCAGCAAAGCCTTCAATTAGAACAACAATACCCCCGTAAAGTCTCAATGACAGACATAAGACCCGGTCCCTGCATGTAAGTGCCTTAAAAACCACCTCTTAAGCTTTATTACAGACTTGTGGAATAGCCAGGAAAGCATGCAGCTTTGAAATTCCCACATGGCAAGATGTTTCCATGTAGTAATGGTTGTTAACACACTGCATAACAACCGCCTGTATTTACTTCAAACCCCAGACACAGGTTTGGCTCATGGTCGCTTTTATTTAGAACAGGTTTACAGGAAGTATCTGAAGAAATGGAGAGAGTTGTGAGAAATTCTACTAGTTATAACAGCTGCAGAAAGAGTGAGTACAGACTAAATGAAAGTTTAGGAATTCATGGAAGGAATAGATAACCCAAAATGATGCAGAAAGAAATCAACATGAGCACTGCAAAAAATGTTGTCTTGTTTTCCAGTAAAAATATCTAAACGTTCTTAAATTGAGACACATTTACAGTTCTGCTCATAAGTTCACACACCTCTTGTGGAATATGCAAAATGTTAATAATTTTAACAAAATAAGAAGAATTGTAAAAATTGCACGCTCAGTGTGAAAAGATGGATCCCAAAATCAAAGTCACAGTTGGAAAGGGATCAAATATGCAGAAGATGCTGGAAAACCAAAGAATGTGCAGGACTTGGAATTTTTCTAAAGAGCAGTCGGAAGTTGAACTGCTCAAAAAAAAAGGGACTCGTGAACAACTTTCACAAAACATAAAAACAGACACTAATCATCCAGATAACGACACGGTATTAAGATTCAAGGGTATGTAAACATTTGAACAGGGTCATTTCTATAAATTCAGTTTGTTTGTCTTGTGAAGTATATGTGAACATCTCTTATGTGAAATAGCTTATTCAGGACAGTACTAAATAAGAAAAATAACATGCCATTTTGTTAACATTATAAACATTTTGCATAGTCTGCAAGGGGTATGTGAACTTGTGAGCAGAACTGAACGTGAAAAATAAAATTAAATAAGAAATTAAGTGAGTTTTTGCTTAACAAGAAAAAGAACCTTGTTTTCCCTTTAAACTAAGTTTATTTTTCTTACCCCATTGGTAGATTCTTCTTTTATTTTTAGCAAGAACTCACCTCATTTTGATATATTTTTAACAAAACAAGATTTAAAATGTAATTTTCCATCTCTACGGAAAAAAATAATAAATAAATATATACCTGTGTATATATATATATATATAGTAGTTGATGGCAAATTCTTATAGATTATTATAGAGCAACTGTAAAATGGGGTAATTATGCACTAGTTTTTAATAACTTAAAGGATAGTTCGCTCAAAAGTCACCTACATTTTGGATGGCCTGAGGATGAGTAAATTAACAGCAAGCTGAACTATCCCTTTAAGGACCTCAGCACCACCTTGTTTGGATAAAGCTCTTTAAACAAACCAATCCATTTTGGCCTTGAAGACTCACATATGCCTCTCTCAGACTCAACCTCTTGCCCTTTCATAGATTTTATAATTACAGAACCCTGACAGTCGGCAAGATCTTAGCACCATGTATGACCTGTGCGTGTTCTTTTCATGTTGTACATTATGTGCATGACTCATGATAGATTTAGCTGCGTTTTTGTGCGCTGTAATCATTAACATATGGTTTTACATCACCAGTAACGCCTGTTTTCACAAGTGCTCCAAGGGATACGACTGTGGAGTCTGGATCAGATGTCCAGATTCCGTGCAGTGCGCAGGGTGAGCCCACACCTATCATCACATGGAGCAAGGTTAGATCCATTAGCTGCCACATTCCCTAACAACTGGCCAATCCATCCATTTCCACCACTTTGGTCCCCATGGGACTATCCTGGGTTTGTGACCAGACTCATTTAAACAATCTCTGGTCCTGATCAACAGGATGGAGTCCAGATTACAGAGAGTGGGAAGTTTCATATCAGTCCAGATGGCTATCTGGAAGTGCATGACGTGGGGCTTGCCGATGGGGGACGTTATGAGTGTGTAGCCCGCAACTCCATTGGATATTCCTCATCTAGTATGGTGCTAACAGTGCAAGGTAAGAATTGAAGGCTGTAAACACATATTGAGGATTTTGAGGTGGGAGGGTGGTCAAATGTAGTGAGGATTGACCATTGAAGAACAAACTGGAATAATGCTTTTTGCGTTCAAACATAGTTGGATGGAACATAACAAAATGAGTATGGAGATCTAGGCACATTTTTTCATGTTGAAATTAACGATTAATTCATGAAAATGTAGACTGGCTCAAACTGATAGCTCCTTGATATGTAAAGTGTGTTTAACTGGATTTAACCGATCAACGAGATTTGCCACTTGCAGATGGGAAAGTTAAAAACAGAGATGTGAAGTTGGACATTTGCTGCTCCTCATAATGACACTTATACAGTGTTTGCATACTTTATCATAACTAAATATTTTAAATATTGTAAAAAAAAAAATTATATTTGATATTTTCCAGATACACAGACGTTTCAGATGTTTTCATGTAGCATCAGAAACCCTTTTCAGTCAAAACTTCGTACTGCTTACACAGTATGTGCCTTTATGTACAGGAATAAAGTAAACATAAGCATATAGGACATAAGACTATTTAAACACCAATAAAGTGTGGACTTTTTATTCATCTTATTTTGATAAACATGACACAAATAACATGAAAGAGTTTCTACTGTTATAAAAACATGGATTTGTGAGCATTAGCAGAATAAACACAAAACTGTGTATTTTTCCACTGCATACTTAGTTTTTTTTTTCATAACAGTAAAAACTCATCTTCATTTGAGAATCCTGCCAATTGTGAAACAGCTGTGTCGCTATTCGAGCTCCAAGCTCGGTGCTGTCTCAAGTTAACAAAATTTCTAACCACGATGCACAGCTTCAAGTCAGATGCTGATCGGCCTACATAGCACAGCATGAAGTTGAAAAAAACCTGTAATTTGCTAGTAATACTAAATAGCACAAGCTGATTGGCCTCTGCTGGATCTGTAGCCAATGAGGTCACTTGCTTAACATTTGAATAGTCTGTCTCATTGTTTACTGTTAGCTGGTCCTGCACGATTGGACCCTCCACCTCCCCCAGCTCCACTTGTCTAAATCTCTACGAGGGTCTTACACTTGTTGTAATGTTTATTCACTCATCTGTGAAAATAATGTAATGCATTAGATTTTCTTAATTTGGAGACTTCTCAGCAAGCATTTGATATGTGATTCATTTGATTAATTTATTGGCATATCATGCAATTAATTAAGTTGTATTTTTAAATAATTGCATGATTTAACATTTTAAGTCACTGTTAATTAAAGCTCCAGTTAACGAATGGAACTTCTGTTCAGTCTTTCATCACGTGTGCAGCTTAAAATTTCCTTCTAAACTCCAATTCACAAGCTTTTATTTATACTGATTTTTGTATCATTTTCTCCAGTCCCGCAAGTGAGCAGGGAGGGTGATCCGTTTGTCTCGACGTCTCTTGAAGAGGCCATTCGGAGCATAAACAGCGCAATAGACTCCACCAGGAGGCAGCTCTTTGACGGGTAAGCGTTTGGTGCTACAGGCAAAACATGCCAAGAAAACAATTTCTTCTGCTGTGAGTCACAGTGCCGTAACCCATCAGGAATTTACTGGGAGCATTTATGCCTTAGACAAGGGCTGGTCACTGCGGTATGATTCCTAATTTATCACTGCAAGGGAACTCTGCGCTCTGAGCTTGATGTTAGGGGGTTATTTTGTCTGTCGAGGCCAGTGCCAGCTCACTTTAGCTCACTGAGAGTGTGTGTGTTTCATAACTGGAGAGGACTGCTTCAAAGACAAATGCTTTTGAATGAAGTCTAATGGAGATATGTTATCATAGTAAAGAGAGATTGCCAAAGATTAGATTTGGAATTACAAAACTGATGTCATTTTTCCTCACATGACTGTTTTAAATTTTAAATTACAAAGTTAGTTGACATTTTGACTAAGCTTGCCAAGACATTAAAGCATGCTTATTGAATTTATGCAGTCCAAAACAACTGGTCATGGGTGAAAAAAAAACCTGTCAATGTTTTTGGCACAAATGACCACAGATATATTGTTATAACTTGGCACCTTCTTAGTTCACAAGAGATAATATGTGAAGTGAAGCCAACTCTCTGAATGATAAAAATTATATTAATGCTGACGGCTTTGATGTTCTTTAGCTTTTGTTTGAATCGACACCAACAGCCTTGGAGCAAATGCTTATTGTTGATTCTGGCAAAACGCTTATTCATTGTTTGGTATGGTTCTCTCAAATAACCCTAGTAAACACTAAATTAGTTTGTAGTTATTCTGACATAAATAACTGAATTTAGGTAGGTAGGCTGTTATTTGTAGTCAGCTTTTAAAATGTAACTTATTGACATGTCACTGGTCTTTATTGTTTACTTAATATCCTAATGATTTTGGCTAAATCGATTTTGATCAGTTTTGACACATGCAATGTATTGTTGGCTATTGCTAAAAATATACCTGTGCTACTTAAGACTGCTTTTGTGATCCAGGGTCACATATAATCAATCAATAGGGGAAAACATGGTGACATCTATTAAATTAATTTTTACCCTATTTACCAGGGGTGTCTTGCCTGTCCACTGTCCACAGTTTGAAAAAAAGTTTTGAATTGATTAATAAGAAATTATGAGATTGCGCTATGAGATTGATCTACTTATCTGTTAGATGTAATGCAGGTCTGCAGTTTGCTAATATGTATTCTCTTCCAGAGTGAGTCTGAATGGCTTTTGTGAATGTGGAAGTTAATGTGTTCTCCACCATCATCAGATCTCCTCGTACCCCTGCCGAGCTTCTGGCTCTGTTTCGTTACCCCCGGGACCCCTACACAGTGGAGCAGGCCAGAGCTGGAGAGATTTTTGAGCAGACCCTACTTCTCATCCAGAGGCATGTGAATCAGGGCCTCATGGTGGACACTAATGGAACAGGTATCTCACACCAACATTCTGCTTTTCAAATGAGAGATTTTTGCTATGGTGATTCATTATGCAACTAGTATATGGCAAATGTCTGCTTTACTAAATAATCAGCAGACACTGTGGCGCTTTCTGCTGCAGAAGACATGGGTCACTGTTTTTTCTGGTTATGACAACAGCACAGCTTTCATCGCCACACTAAGGCAAAATGGCCTCACATGTTTGGACAAGCCCTGCCCCAATCTGAGCATTTACCCTCTGGACACATTCACTGACACAAGTACCAAGAAGGGGTCAACAGGCACAATTACTTGCATCTATTGCTGATCAGAATTTCAGCATTTTTTTAAATCAGAATTTAACCATCATAATAGGGTCTGGTCCACTTTCCATCTAATTAGTTCACATTATATCAACACAACTTTCTTACCAGACTGTTAATAACCAGTGTAACGGTATAGCTGTGAGACAGTCCGATTGGAACCAGTTTTGTCCAGTTATTGCTTGAGGATGAGACTAAAGTGCCCTCTTAAAGGGATAGTTCACCCAAAAATTTAAATTATGACATGATTTACTCACTCTCATGCTGTTTCAAACACATAAGTCTTTGGTTAATCTTTGAAACAAAATTTTTTTTGACAAATGTCTTTTTTCAAAAAAGGTTTTTGTCCCTTCATTGAAAGTCTAGGTAACCAAAAGGTCCAAAAGATCCAAAAAGGTCATAAAGGCATCATAAAATGAATCTATATGAATTATCCAAATCTATACGAAGCGTTTTTTTTTTTTTTTTTTGGCACACATACATAGTGAATCACATATGATAAAAACAGAAACGTGTGCATCATAAACGTGTGTGTTTGAGCTTCTGTGTTTACCATATGTGATGTTCTCAATCTATGTGTGTCGATCATTGTTCAGATGTAAATTAAACCCTAAATTAATCACATGACTTAGATTTTTTTTTTTTAAACACTCAATACATGTGGATTTCATTTTTCAGATCTCCTAAGTTTTGATTACTTGAACTTTCAATGGAGATCCAAGATTTCATTTAAAAAATCCTCATTAGTTTTTCAATGATTAACCAAAGTCTGATGGGTTTAGAATTACATGGGAGTGAGTAAATGATGACAAAATTCTCTAAACTATCCCTTTAGAGCCATTAATTTCAACTGTATTTGTCACTTTACAAAATAGTAGTAGTCCAGCACCTTTTTTTTTAAACTGAGATCAGAGTGATTTTTACAAGTGACATTTTCACTCTTTCGTACCTTCTTTCTTAACAGCCTACCGCTACAATGACTTGGTGTCGCCACGTTTCCTGGATATGATAGCTAACCTGTCTGGCTGCACGGCCCATCGACGCTTCAACAATTGCTCAGATATCTGCTTCCACCAGAAGTATCGCACCCACGATGGCACTTGCAACAACCTGCAGCACCCTATGTGGGGCGCCTCACTCACTGCTTTTGAGCGCTTACTAAAGCCCGTCTATGACAATGGCTTCAATCTCCCGCGTGGCGCCACTGAACGAAGGCATAACAGCTTCCCTCTGCCTCTTCCACGCCTGGTCTCCACCACCATGATTGGGACGGAGACCATCACCCCAGATGATCGCTACACACACATGCTTATGCAATGGGGCCAGTTCCTTGACCACGACCTGGATTCAACCGTTGTATCCCTCAGCCAGTCTCGTTTCTCTGATGGACAGTTGTGTACCTCGGTGTGCACCAATGACCCACCTTGTTTTCCAATCATGTTCCCTCCTGACGATCATCGGCAGCGGCGCAACGGAGCACGTTGCATGTTCTTTGTGCGCTCTAGTCCTGTTTGCGGCAGTGGAATGACCTCTCTGCTTATGAACTCTGTGTATCCACGCGAGCAGATGAACCAGCTCACCTCCTACATCGATGCCTCCAATGTTTACGGCAGCTCACAGCATGAGACAGAAGAGATCCGTGACTTGGCCAGCCATCGGGGCATGTTGCGGCAGGGTATTGTGCAACGCACCGGCAAGCCATTGCTCCCCTTTGCAACTGGCCCACCAACAGAGTGCATGCGGGACGAAAACGAAAGTCCCATTCCTTGCTTCCTAGCTGGGGACCATCGTGCAAATGAGCAGCTTGGGTTGACGGCTATGCACACGGTTTGGTTTCGTGAACATAACCGCATAGCCAGCGAGTTGCTACGTCTCAACCCCCATTGGGATGGCGACACCATTTACCATGAGGCACGAAAGATAGTCGGAGCCCAAATGCAGCATATAACCTACAGCCATTGGTTGCCCAAAATACTGGGCGAGGCTGGCATGAGGCTAATGGGTGACTATAATGGCTATAATCCCAATATTAATGCTGGCATCCTCAATGCTTTTGCCACTGCTGCCTTCCGCTTTGGCCATACGCTCATTAACCCCATTCTGTACCGGCTCGACGAAAACTTTCAGCCCATCCAGCAAGGACACATTTCGCTGCATAAGGCTTTTTTCTCACCTTTCCGTATTGTGAACGAAGGAGGCATCGATCCTCTGCTCCGTGGCTTGTTTGGAGTGGCGGGGAAAATGCGAGTGTCCACTCAACTGCTTAACACCGAACTTACCGAACGCCTTTTCTCGATGGCGCACTCCGTGGCGCTTGACCTTGCTGCCATGAATATCCAAAGGGGACGTGACCACGGTATGCCACCTTACAATGACTACCGGGTGTTCTGCAACCTGACGTCCGCGCAGACATTTGATGATCTAAGGAATGAGATTCAGAACCCCAGCGTGCGAGAAAAGCTTCAAAGGTTAGGTCTCGTTCTATATCACATGTCATTGAAAGACGCATTCAGCATTTTCTGGGTGTAATGGTCTGTTCTGCTCCCAGGCTGTATGGCACACCTCAGAATATTGACCTGTTTCCTGCGCTGATGGCTGAAGAGCTGGTGCCTGGCAGCAGACTGGGACCGACCCTCATGTGTTTACTGGCAACCCAATTCAAGCGTCTCAGAGATGGTGACCGGTAAGACCTGGCCTTGTTCCTCTCAAATTGCTTCTTTATTTTTTCCAAATTTCAAACTTATTTTTATAGTTTTTTTTCATAATACACATTAGGGCTTTTCACACTGCGCGTAACCCTGGGTTATCGTGATTATAAACCCCATTTTTAACCTCGGCTTAAGGCATGCTTCACACTTGTAATTTAGACAAGTTTTATGTTATGAAAGCCTGCTCCGGAGCAGTGATAGCAGTTTGCAACAATTGTCTAGACAATTTAACAATTTGCAATATATAAAATATGGATGCGCAATGTAAAATTTTATGTAAACATGTATTGCTACTTTCTTTCAATCAATGACACTGACACAGCAAATAAGAACATTATCCGCAGATAAATTGTGAGCAGTGTGAAACGTGAAGCAGAATTATGTTTACCTGGGTTTAGAGTATGAGAAGCCCTATTGTTTCAAAGCAGCTTTCCAAAAATTATGATGTTCTTGTTTATAATATCTTATATTCCTACCTTCTAGTCAAGTTTAGCAGATTACAGCTAGGTGATAATATAGTTTACATTTTGCGATAATACAAGTGATTAAGCAGTTGAGATTTGCTATATAGTATATATCGTCCTACATGAGTATACAGTATGTATGTTGGTAAAATAGGATGTACTATATATCCAACTTTTAATATATTGTTTACATATAGTTTAAATTTTTTCGACAATATATACAATCAAGCTGTTGAGATTTGCTATGGTACATACAGCAGTGGTCATCTACGTAGAATTGCACTAACTGAAAAAATAATGCATTGCATTAACAGTGCTTGCATTTTAATGCCTTGTATTTTCAGGGCTTGCATTTTTAGGGGCTGAAATCCAACATAGTTGTATATTTAAGCTGTGAATATTTCAATTTCAATTTGCACAATGTGCAAAACTGCACTTTAAACATTTTCCATAAAGAAAACACTAACGTTTATTGCCTTGATTATAAGACATTGATAATAAATGACCAAATTCGGTATCTAATTAATAAAATATACTATGTATAGTTAAGCAGGTGAGCCCATATTAACACAACCCACAAAGTTTTACCTAAGCCTTTTTCTCCTATAGAAAACCAAGCACAAAGTTAGTTTTAGGTTTGATATTCGCAGCATATTCGTCTAGACTGCTGTAGGGACCATCTGCAAATTTACCAGTTTACACAGTACAAAACGAAGTACAATAATTCATTCAAATGAATGTTTACAAGGCTATAGTAAAGAGGGCAAAATGACTAAATATGCTGTATATTGCCAATTTCTCGCCTTAGACAATACTTCCCCTAAGTATGTAAAGTACACAGTGTATTTTTAAGAAAAAAAAGTAGCCTAATTCATCAAAATTGAGTTTTTTGTGTTCCAAATATTGTATGTTCCTAGTGATCAGACTAAAATTGTGCCAATATCTTTCTTACTGTACATACAGTATATAATTATTCACCTAATGTTTTTTTCCCATGTTCTAAAGGTTGTAGTACATTCCTCGCTCACATGCTCTGGTCTAGACTGCTGTAGGGACCATCTGCAAATTTACCAGTTTACACAGTACAAAACGAAGTACAATAATTCATTCAAATGAATGTTTACAAGGCTATAGTAAAGAGGGCAAAATGACTAAATATGCTGTATATTGCCAATTTCTCGCCTTAGACAATACTTCCCCTAAGTATGTAAAGTACCCAGTGTATTTTTAAGAACAAAAAGTAGCCTAATTCATCAAAATTGAGTTTTTTGTGTTCCAAATATTGTATGTTCCTAGTGATCAGACTAAAATTGTGCCAATATCTTTCTTACTGTACATACAGTATATAATTATTCACCTAATGTTTTTTTCCCATGTTCTAAAGGTTGTAGTACATTCCTAGTGACTAGAATGACTTACTATAGGTGAATTTTTGCCAATACCTCCCTTACAGTACACAGATATTTTATCACAGTACAGTACACAGATATAACATGAAAACACTCTTGGGGACTTACAGTATTTTTTTAATAATTGTGTACTGTACATACAGTAAGGGAGGTATTGGCAAAATCTCACCTGCAGTAAGTCGTCTAGTATCTAGCAATGTACTAAATTAAAATCCTTTCAGGGACTTACTGTAACTTTTTTTTATTAAAATAATTGTGTACTGTACATATATGAAGGCAAAATCTCACCTGTAGTAAGTCAACCTGGACACTAGCAACATACTACAACCTTTAGGAACACGAAAAAAAGCCTTTAGGGGACTTTTTATGACCATAATTGTGTACTGTGTTTGAGTATAGGGATATTACACTATGAGTAATACATTGACAGTGTGTAATTTTAAATGTTAAAAGTCATTTGAATTACAATACATTGAACGTTTGAACCCAGTCGGTGGAACTGTCAGACGGTCCCTTGGGCATGGCTTGAGATAGCGCGTCAAAGCTTTCTCCTGTTTAAATATGCAGCTACAATACACATAGGCGGGTTTGACATTTTTTTTTTATGTCGATATAAAGTGGCTGCATATTGTTAAAACTAATCGTGGTAGTGATATATTTGTAGGACTGTTGACTCTATATCAGTGTAGCAAGAGAAAGCGAATGTCGGGCGAATATCGATCCTAAAACTAACGGCGATAGAAAAGCGACGATTATAAAGAAAATGCAGCACATTGCGTTCTTCTCGCCTCATTTGCTTGCCTGTATATAGTTTGCATCATCGGTAAGGTGTAAGTTTGGTCTTCTTATATCACTGCATTAGTTCACTGTCGTGCGTTATGCATTTTTCACGTTACGTGTCGTTGGGGAATCCTGGAGTGTGACGTATGAGGGGAACTCAGCGTCACACAAGCCATGATACAAAGTTAAGGGAAATAAGCAACCAAAATCAATATATGTCTTCCTCCAATGTAATGTTAGTTCTGTACAGCGTCAGCATCGGTTAAAATAGCATTATAATCTCCTTTGCGATAGAGAAACCTGCTTACATGCAGGCTAAACGAGTAACAGCGAAGATGTTGAATTAAACGTAAACACAATCAGCTTTTCCGCATATAGGCTACATACCGGCCCTGATTATCATCACTTCTACTTACCGCTTGCTCCATTCCTGCAAATCAGCTTTTATGAATGAATGAATGACTTGCGCTACCGGTTGTTTTGGTTTTTATCAACAGCCGCTTGCGCCACCTGCTGGTGAGCGACTGACAGCAGCTGGAGATCATGCATCGGTGCTCTACTGCTATTCATGCAGTTCCCGGATGTGCAATGCCGAATTTTAACCACTGAATTTGTGGAAGCGAATTTGTAAAGTGAAATAAAATGGACCGAAAATTGCCTGTCAAATAGTATACATCGTATTTTTAAACAGATTGAATATTTTGGAAGTGAACTCTAGAAGGTGAATATGAATTATTGAATTTTTAATCATGAAAATGTGTGTGAAATGTTTTGAATTGAAATATTCACAGCTTAAATATACAACTATGTTGGATTTCAGCCACTAAAAATGCAAGCACTGTTAACGCAATGCATTCTTTTTTCAGTTAGTGCAATTCAACGTGCTTTTTTGTTCCAAAAACATTTGTCTTCCATATTATTTGCTCTATAACAAGCAAACTGGCCTTAAACAAAATGATCTCTAGACATTTGAAATTAGAGGCAGCCACTGCATTTTAATCATGATCCCAGACACGGTTAAATCAATTAATCAACTTCACTTTATGTAATTATAGGTTTTGGTATGAGAACCCTGGGTCCTTTAGCCCTGCTCAGTTGACGCAACTGAAGCAGACGTCTCTCGCCCGGGTGCTGTGTGACAATAGTGACAACATCACCCGAGTCCAGTCAGATGTCTTTAGCGTGGCTAAATTCCCTCACGGTTATGGAAGCTGTGACGATTTACCAAAGATTGACCTCCGTATGTGGCAGGACTGCTGTGAAGGTACGAGACTCGGTTTACCATGACTCACATCTTATATTCTATCAGTCAGTTGGGAATGTTTAAGACTTTTCATGTTTTTCAAAGACATCTCTTATGCTCACCAAGGATGCATTTATTTGATATACATAGAAAACAGTTGTAATAGTATTTCACAATATTACTGTTTTAATCTTTTTTATATATGTGAATATGGATGTTAAAATGTAATTGTGTATTTTCAGCATCATTACTCCAGTCTTCAGTGTCACATGATCCTTCAGAAATCATTTTCATATGCTGGTTTGCAGCTCAAGAAACATTTCTGATTATTTTAAATCTAATAATATATGCATTTAGCAGACTTACAGTGCATTCAGGCTATATATTTTTTACCAGTATGTGTGTTCCCTGGGAATCGAACCCACGACCTTTTGCGCTGTTAATACAATGCTCTACCACTGGGCCACAGGAACATATCTATGTAGGATAGGATATCTATCATAGAAAAGGCATTCAAAACCCAACGTAAACAGCATAATCAGCATCAAATCACTGTTTTCAACTGCAGTATTCTCACTAAGGCCTTATAATACGTTTTGTGTTGCTTTTAATTTAATTATTGAATAATTTCAGCTAGACTTGCTTGTATATGCACATATACACTGAATTATTTATTCTTTTGTGATTGTATGTTTTTTACAGAATGTCTTTGACATTTGTGCTCTATCTTTTCTTCATTTTCATATTCCTCTTCATTAATATTGAATAGTTTTGTTTCATTTTTCATTGTGTAAAATGTAAGATTTAAATAATAATTATACCATAGTCTATCTGAATACTCTGACTGGCTGGAAGGTGTCTATTAAAACTCTGTAATGCTGAGGTAGCTAAAACACTGTTCTATATTAATAAGCTCCCTTCATCAGTCATAGCACACACAGACACACACGAAACCACTACATTATAAGCATTTCTGTTTCTGAAGTAATTCAACTCACAGCTCCACTGTACAATGCTTTGCAATCATTGACCGCTTTAATTTGTCAGTGCTGTAAATGACCATAGTATAAGCTGTCTAGTCTTTTGTACAGCTGTTTTTTTCTGCTTCAAATAAAGGCTGAATTTCTTGCACCTGCAGACTGCCGTACTAAAGGTCAGTTCAACGCCCTGTCGTACCACTTCAGAGGCCGCAGGTCAGCCGAGCACAGCTATGCAGAGGAGAAACCTGCCAGCAACCTCACCGACAACAGCAGGTACAACTCACATGCTCCATTTAATTTCTGCATTTCACCAAAGATCATTTGTAAATTCTCATAGCATTACTGATAATGGATCCTTTTCACATTTCCAGGATTCTCAGAAACAAGTCATAGGGCCAGATTTACTAAACAGGGCAAATTAGCATTAGAGCGCAATTCCATAAAAGCGCCGATGGGAGGGGAAAATAATTCTGCGTGTGATTTACTGGCAAGGTTCACATTAAAGAACACAGACGCAACATCTGATTTCCATAATGACCAGCACAATCTACCAAGAGCAGCGCAAATTACCGCCTGCTTTAAGACATGCTTTTTTTGGACGTTAAATAATGGCACAAATACCAGTAATTTGACGAGCGCAGACGTTAGTACACGTTGCGTGTTTCATTTGAATACTCTCTTCCTGAATAAATTTTGCGTCTGAAAGGGAACTCCTACAAATGCATATTCAATAAGGTCAGGCGCAAAAATAACTGTGCCCACGCCGTTTGTGCTAATTCTTCACTGCACGTCTTTAGTAAATCCTGACAGTACTATTTTAACACCAAAAGACGGTTTGCACTGGCCCAAAGTTCTGTAAACTTCTATAGTGGTGAACAGAAATTAGACTGTAAAAAAAAATCTGTAAAATTTACGGTAAAAAAACGGCAGCTGTGGTTGCCGGAATTTTACCGTAAAAAATAAGGTAGCGACGTTTTAGGTTTTACCGTTTTAACGTAAATTTACAGTTAAATACCGTAATTTCATTAACTGATATAATGTTAATGTACCAACCTATTGACGTACTGAAATCTGTTTTGTACCTTTGTAATAAACTGATAACCACCAAATGCAGGAGGTGATGAGAAAGTCACTTGATGAACAAAAGCCCATCACAAGCAGCTTTTAAATAATAACATATATAGAAGGTGCACAGTGTCATTCACACAAACACTAAACACCATCACGGTGACACACATGAAACTGAAATAATTCTATAAAAATTAATTTAACAACATTAGGTGTAACACACAACCTTAATATACAAAACTGATTAGAAAAAACTAAGAAGAAACAGTTATTTCAACAACAACAAAAACCATCACATTTGAAATGTAACGCTTTCAATTTACGGTTATTCACTGTAAATTATACGGTCATTTGCACTTTCAAAAACGGTATACTACCGTAAAATCACATGTAATGTCCACTACAGTTCCCTTTCGTGGAACTTCGAACTGCGTCCTCTAGGGGTCGCTATGGGGAACGCCTCGTCGTGACCCGTGTCTGAAGCCTACATTGAAAAAACACCAACTTGTTTGGCCGGCGACAGCCATGACGTCACTACCGTCGCAACTAGTACAAAATAGGCGCCGGTAGCGCACATCATCACTTCTTCGTCTGAAGCTTGTGTCCGCAGCATGGCACAAAAGCAGTGTCTCGTTCCCCTCAGGGAACCATGGTTACATAAGTAACCCGAGACGTTTTTCACCGTATGTAGTAGTTAGCCATTTAACAGGTTTTTACTGTAGCATTTTTACAGTCTTTTACAGTTAAATTCACGGTCATTTTTTACAGTGTATGTCTTTCTAAAAGATGAAAAGAATAACCCGTTTTCTGAAATTTAATGCCAAGGTGATAACAGAAAGTATAGTGTTTTACTATATCAAATCTACATTTTTTTTTTTTATGAAAATAACTGTGGAAACGTCATCACAGTCTGTGAAAAGTGTCTATTGTAGTAATAACAAATAATGCATAATTTAAATTGTTAAAGCTTATATATCAATCAATCATACTTTTAATGATTTCTGTTTTTCAGCGCTTTGGAAGAAGCTCTAACTGCAGTAAACATAACTGTATCACCAAAGTCAAGCACTGAACCCTCCATTAAGGATTTCCAAGACTTTGTTGCTGACATGCAGAAAACTATCACAAGTTTACGAAAACAGGTTAGGACTCATGATTCACTTGGTGCAATGCAATGCCAAGCTGCACTATATACTTCTGTTATCCGTTTATATAAACCTTGTGAAAATCCAGTCGCAGAAATTTGTGAATGAATTGACTTTTGTTGGTAAACTGAATAGATAAGGACGATCGCCATCTGCTCAGACACAAGCGTTTGGCGGTGATGCCGAGATGCTGAAAATGTGCAACAGGCCAAGAATCAAACTTTCCAGACACTTCTTTTGATTAATAACACAAGGCAGTCACAGTGATATTAAAAATAGCTTCCATATTTTCTTTGTCCACTTCACAATAGATGTTTTCAAGTCTATCCGATATCAGATAAAGCAGTGAATTAGCAGAACAAAAGATGTTGCAAAATACCCGATTATACTCTATACCACCTGTTTGTAAAAGGTAACTGCTCATTCACAATTAATAACTTTTATAACAATTAATAAAGTAGTCATTTTATTGCCATTGCCTTTCACTCCCACACATTATAATATGAATCAGTATAGTATGGTGCTTTAAAACAGAATATACTGTAGCATTTATTGTAATGCATAGAGTAGACATTTTAAACAATTTCTCACTGTTGGAACTGACAGATAAAAAGACTTGAAGGCCGTCTGAGCAGGACAGACTGTGCAGATGAGGACGGGAGAGAGCGAGTAGATGGAGAGAGTTGGAAGAAGAACCCCTGCACCACCTGTCAGTGTCATGTAAGTTTATCAGTGCATTGAGCATTTCTGACATGTAGACTGTGCTGCATTTTTTACTTGCATTCATGAGCATGTGAACACGGTAGTTTTACACAATGTACCAATGTTCAGGGTATTGTGAACTCTAGACACAGAAACATTTGACTTATCTCAAGCAGTGATTCTCAACTGGCTTTGGTTCAGGATTACAGAATTGCTTGTACAGTAGCATTGTTTTTCTGACTGTATCAAACAGTCTTGACCGTGTGATTCATTACAAAAAATGCAACCTTCAATGCTGAATTGCAGGGTTACAGGAAAGTGGAGTATGTAGTGTAGCAGAGACTCAAGCGTTGTTATTGATTTTAACATAAACAAAAACAATGGATTTTCAACTGTATTACACACTTTTAAGTTTCACTAGGCTGTGTTGAAAATCATTTGCAATAGTTTATTTATGATTTACCAAATGACTCATTGAGAAGATTTTATGTACTCAATAATGCCAAATTCTACTCACTTTTGGCACTTATTGAGTGTTCGTTTTGGATGTGAAATATCTGTTACATCTGTGTTTACTTTATCTCACTGCAAATGAATATGCAGGATTCTAGCACTCTCATGTACTTCGAATTGTTGATAGATAGATCAGTAGACAAACTGGGGGGGAACTTTAGCTGTCAAAAACTGAAAAATGCCCTCACATGGTACTGTGTGTCATTGTAACATTATAACTCAATCTGGGATAGAATCTGCAGTCAATCACATGTAGTTTAAAGGAATAGTTCACCCAAAAATGTTATAGTTCACCCATCCTCAGGCCACCAAGATGTAGATGAGTTTGTTTCTTCGTGTGAACAGATTTGGAGAAATTTAGCATTAGCAATTTAGCATTGCATCACTTGCTCACCAGTGGATCATCTGCAGTGAATGGGTGCCGTCAGAATGAGAGTCCAAACAGCTGATAAAAACACCACAATAATCCACAAGTAAAAGAAAGGCACATACCTGTGATGATTCCTGCAGAAATATTGACCCATTTACAGCTCAGGTGTTCCTGTGTCTCTGTCTCTGTCTCTGTTAGGAGGCCCAGGTGACGTGTTTCGTGGAAAAGTGTCCGCAGACAGCATGTCTGAAGCCAGTGATGCCCAAAGGCTCATGCTGCCCCGTGTGCCTCAACCAGCCGTCACAACCGCAGGATAACGAGCGCCACGTATAACCTCGGGACACTTAACCAATGTGACCTTGAGCTCATGCCTCCATTTGTACGATAGTTGCGTTTCAGGGTTTTTTGTTGTTTGTCATGTATTGGTATTTTTGTTTGCATATCCTCAGATGCCCTAAACAAAGAACCAAAAATACACTGCCTTAAAAAGTGTTTGAACAGATGAATGTTGGGGCCCTGTTTTCCTCCTCAGGCATGTTAACCGGGAGGCGACTACCCAAAGTGTTCACGAGGATGGGCGGCTCCGGTCCTGGAGGGCCACTTTCCTGCAGAGTTCAGCTCTTATCACTAATCGAACACACCAAACCAAAGTCTTGAAAATTACAGTCAGTTGCATTCTAAAAATATTTATGTTTAAATCTGAGATTTACATATTTGAATTGCATATAAAATGTCTGTGCATTTGGACTGCTAGTAGCGTCAATGCGATACATATTTGTCAGTTATACTTCAATGAAACGGGTAAGATTTCTAAACTGAATACACAGTAACCAGGTTTATATATTTATGATCGTTACATTTAATGTGTTTCAATCTCATACATTCTAACTAGCTGATTATTGCTTGTTCCAGAGGTAATCATATTTTAACCATGTTCATACTTATAATAAATGTAATTGTTTTCACCATGAACAGATTTATGCTTATTCTGAGCAAAATCAATTAATGCATTTTGAAAATATTCATATTTAGATCAAATCAAATGGATGCAAAGAGTTACAAATAAACTGTGCCATGATTTTTTTTGAGTGCCGAAATCTGCATTTTGAGTGCATCACAGTTTATTAGTTGATGTTAAAACTGTATAAAACAACTGGATGGAAATTTGATACGCAATTCAAATGCATAACTCTTCAATTTAGGCCTAAATGTGTTTGTTTGACTGGGGACGGAGCTGAACTCTCCACTCCAGGACCGGAGTTTCTCATTTCTGGTTGTTTTACGGAAGAAGCATTCTCAGGTTTGGGATGCTGAAGAACTGGTGCTATCTTACTCCATTTAAGTGATTTACCCAAGTCTCAAGAGTGTTGTTTTATGCATTTAATTGTTTTGCAATATGCAATGCACCATACAGTATATACACTCATTATGAGCTTTTTAAAACCGCACTTGAGCGAAAACCCTTCGTTTTGTAGTTACGCTAAAGAAATTGTAAACCTTACTCATACTTTTACTTTGTTTATGGTGCATAGTATCATATTCTGGACATATGTAGAATATTAGGTCCCGCTTTTTTATCTTCCTCTCACGTGGAGAAAAATGTGAATACCTTGAAAACAATCTTTGCAATGGGGAAAAAAACTCTACTGATCACCAAATGTTTGTTTCCCTTGGCAACTGCGGGTTTTCTGAGACCTGGTGTTCTTTGCTTTATCTTGACAGAAAGCTCGATGTTTTTGGTTTGGGAGCGACTGAGGTGAAGCGTTTGGGAAGTGCAGCACTGAGCTGATGTCAGGCTCTCTTTTAGGGTGTTACTGTACTTTTCTGTAATGCTCTGTTCTACCGGCCCAGTATTTATATTCTTGTCATGAATCAAGGTCCAGATGTTTCCTTCCTTTTCACACAGTGTTCAGAGAGATGTAAACAGTTGTGCCTCATCACAATACATCACTTGAAACACACTACTCTCTCAGCATCCAGTGTTCAATTCTATTCATATTCGTTCATTCAGCAGACGCTTTTATCCAGCAGAAGAGCAATATTTGAGATGAGAGTTGCATTTATGTTCTGATTCCATTAACGATACGTTTTAGTGCTTTTAAGGAATCACTAAATAATGTTGTACCATTTGAACTGCATAGGAGTCATTTGTTTGTGAGTCGGACTACACTGCTCGTGCTGTATGTTTGTTACTGTGCAGCCAGCAAGGAGTTCACAGTGTCATCTGTGCTTTTGCCGTTGTGTTTGTCCTGTTCAGTTCAGACTGAAGACTCAAGTTTTGCTTTGATGCTGTGGAAAATCTTGTTTAGTAGCTTGGTGTGATGTCCCAATCATATCAGTAGAAGTGTTGCACTGGTGAGACGTCTGAGCTGTGGTGTGTTTTTGAGTTTAGTTTTTGTTTTTTTTGGAGTCCCACTGAAATTGAAAGCCATATCCTGAGCTGCACTGCTGCTCCTCTCTAAACATTCCACTGTATGAAACGCCATGGAAGCCCCATTACAATTACTGTCTGCTTGTACGCTAGTAGTCGTGCTGGTTAGTGATTGGGAAAGTGGTGCTATTGTGTTGAGAGCAGCTGAATTTCTGACCGTTATTTTACCATTTGCGACCGCATTCAACTCTTTTATCTCTGTTGTGTGACTCTATATCAGTGTTTTATTACTCCCAAACGGCCTTCCTTCCTTCCTAAATGATCGAGCAACCTCTTGAAGATCTTCCCCCAAACCAAACTGTGCACACATTGCCATGGACTTGCACTGCCCTGCAAGACTGAACATGCTCAAGTGGTCAAAATTATTCTTATATTTTGTATTGTATTTTTGCCAAAGACTGTTTGCACTGCAACGTATGCCTTTCAACAATAAAATGGCCACATATGAAACAGCTGATTTATTTCCAACATACCGTATGTCTAGTCACATTTATATAGCGGTTTTTTTTTTTAATGGTACAAATTGTTGCAAAGCAGCAATTTTTGTAAAATGATTCACTAATGAAACAAATTCAGCTGTGAAGTGTCATTATCCAGCTCAATTTGAGTTTCATGTTTTGTTCTCATCTGATCGTATCAGTGCAGTTAAATCAGTAATATCATTACATTTAGTCGTTTAATCCCTTTCTTTTGAAAAATGTGAGAAGTAAAAGCAAAATGTGTAGAGAAAATCAGACAGCAATGTATGTGGGGAAAAACATGCTTTTCAGGTATAAATTATTAGAGGTTTGCAACACTTTACAATAAGGTCCCATTAGTTAGCATTAGTTTAATGTTAGCATTGACTAACATTGACTTTAGGTTAGGTACAGTGTGGGGGTTGAAAGAAGACGAGCATTATCTTTTCCCCAAAAACAAGAGAGCAATCTGTGCAAATGTTTTGTTGGCCCAGAGGAGAACACATTCTCTTCACATGAGCTGTTTTCTTTTCAGGGTTCAGCCTGGGAGTAGAGCCAAGTTGCACAATTAGGCCACAAAGGCTCCCTGTCATGTGGGCTTGTATATGTGTGTCGGTCCCTGTAACGTGGCCCCTCATTTCAGCGAGGCTTATCTCTCCGTGGGGACTCCCAACTCACAGAAACGCCTCTAAGTGGATACAGGAGAAAAAAAATGTCCTGAATATAGCACATGCTCAGAGATTTCCCTCCCAGCCTAGAATCTAGTGCGTAATGAATTACACATCTGAACAGAGAGGCAGTGAGGTATGAATGAAAGTTCACCACAGGACAATGAATGTTTAGAGGTAATGGATTCAGATGCTGCAAAATTGAAGGAAAAGCACAGGAAAAGTTAATGGGGCCATGAATTGCATTTTTATCTTTTGAACTTGCATACATCAAAATCTGTCATAATTTGCTTTTTCCACTGATTTGTAAACCCCTTTTGAACACAGTTTAAAGGGGCCCAGGAATAGTTTACCAAAAATGAACATTTGCTGAAAATGTACTCACCCTCAGGCCACCCAAGATGTAGAAGTGTTTGTTTCTTCATGGGAACACATTTGGAGAAATGCAGCATTCCATCACTTGCTCCGCAATGGATGCTCTGCAGTGAATGGGTACCGTCAGAAAAAGAGTCCAAACAGCTGATAAAAACATCACAATAATCCACACCACTCCAGTCCATCAGTTAACATCTTGTGAAGCGAAAAAAGCTCGGTATCCATCAAGATGTTTTAAAGGTGACATATCTTTTCCAGGTTTTAAGTGCTATAATCAGGTCCCTGGTGCATCTACCAACCAAGGAAACGTGAAAAAGATTAACCCAATCACTTTCTTTAGGTAAGCCTTTTCTGCAAGCATCTGAGAAAACGAGCGCGTCTGATTTCGCTCCCTTGGTGACGTGGCAAAGGGATCTCATTATAATATTACCGCCCCTTAATCTGTAAACTTCCACTCAAGGCGCCGTCATTTTGTGCCGCTTTCTGTGCGTGTGCTCTCAGAAAACCTTATATCAGAAGTTTAAACTAATATGGTTTAAAACGCATGATTTCAGAGAGATAAACATGATAATCAGAACCAAAACAGATGTTTTTAGCAGGTATGAGCTGTAATGGCGAAGCTCTATTCTGGAAAAGGGGGCGGGGAGCAGCAGCTCGTTTGCATTTAAAGACACAGGCCCGAAAACAGCGTGTTTCTGCTTCCACTCAAAATAGGTATTTTCAAAATTATATAATAATTGATCTGTGGAGTATTTTGAGCTGAAACTTCACAGACACATTGTAGGGACACCAGAGACTTATATTACATATTGTAAAATTATATGAAATAATATGTCACCTATAACTTTAAAATGTTGCTTGTCCAAAATACCTTGAGAGCATCCACAATAAGTCCATGATCCATAATAATGCTTCCTCCAGTGAAAAATGTCATCCCGTTTTGTTCTCGCATCAAAATCCACCCAAACTGTTTTGGACAGTTTTGGCTTGTAAACGGTGCTTGATCTGTGCAGATTGCTCTCCTGATTCAGACCACACCACGTTTCACTGGAGGACTCGTATTTTGGCCAGTAGCAACGGTTTTAAGTTAGTAATATCTTGTTGATGGATTTGTCTTTTACAAACATGCAGCTTTTTGCTTCACAAGACGTTAACTGATGAACTGATGAAGTCATTTTGTGTGAATTACTGAGATGTTTTTAATGTGTTTGAGCACATTTTATTTCATTTATTGTCTTTAATGTAACCATCCCACTGCTGCGACTGGGTAATGTCTTTGCCGCGTTCTTTTTTTTTATCTGATTAGGTGATGAACATTGTAAGGTGTGCTGCAGGGGAGACATATTTTTGTTGTCTGAATTCTGGAAACGAGGTTGCATTTTAATACTTCTGGTTCCAGTGTTTTTTGAATGGGTTTTTTGGTTAAATGCCTACAGAGGACTATTGAAGCAGACAGGTAAACTCATCTACTCACTAGTCTAGGGGTCACCATCCCTGCTCCTGGAGAGCTGCCATCCTGCACATTTCAGCTCCAACCCCAATCGAACACACCTGAACCAGATAATCAAGGTGTCCAGGGTCTGCAGGACAGTAGCTCTCCAGGAGATCCCTAGTCACTTCACAGCCTCACTATGTTTATGATCATGTTTATAGCCTACGCTTAGCTTTTTACTTCTGGCGATTGAATTTAGGCTTCATAATCGATAAAGGTTGTGTTCATTTGTGAAGTTTATCACGATGAGTAAAACATGTAAGAATCATAAACTGTTGTTGGTCAGAGAGCTCGTTTTCTGCAATAATTTAAAATGTCAAGGGAATGAGGGTGATGTCGGTTCATTAAGTTAAGCTTTCAATCTCACAGCCTCTGGATGACAGTGTCCCAGACACAAATTTTAGTGATTCAGAAAAGATGAATCACTGTCTGGCCATCTGAAGTTTCGGTATGGAGATTTTTTGCTAAAATTACAGTGTATATTTGCACTGTTTATTGTTTGCTTCTGGGCTCTGAAGGAGCGTTTGGACACCGGAAAAGTGACGCATGATTTCAGACTACACCATTTTTTCCAATATTTCCTTTTAGCTGCTCAAACTATCCCTCTTACCCTCAACATTCAAACAAATGTCTCACTAATCTAACTTCCTAAACACTTTCTATTATTGTTTTGTACAGCAGTACAACACTGATCTGTCCACCATGATACTGATTTTTCTTTTTACCTATAACTGTTTTATAATAAATTAATAATAATACCGCTTTGTTTTCAATGGACTCCTCTATACACTGCAACCTAATTGCAATTCTGTAATCTTAGGTCACTAAGGTACTTTTTTTGCCATTGTGTATCTCCAAGATCTGCATCTTTTATAATCTCAGAAACATCCATACCTATTTTGCAATGAATAACAAAATCTGTGTGAATCTGAGCTTCAAAGTGTATCAAAACTGGTGCCATCTGGTGGTCGAGGGGTTGAAAAGCATCTCATGCAAGACAACAGACACAGAGGTATTTGGGGGTTACAGTTAAAAAAAGCAGTCCTTTTATACTTTTATACACACAGGCATATTAATTTACATTTGCACATCTGGGAGACATTTATCCAAAGCATCTTATATTACATTCAAGCTAAGACCTTTACGTTTACATTTAAGCTTTGCACTGTGGTACCAATGGACATTTACCCAACAATAAGTAATCAAACCAAAATGTTTTAAGTGTAAAGTGAATTTATGTGCCTTGTAATGCAAGCATTGAAATATAATAAAGTCCAAACACACACACACACACACACACACACACACAATAAGAACCAGTGGCGCCTGCAGGTGTACGGCTGCACGCACTGTGAGTACCATGAGCGCTCAGACTGATCTGAGATTTTCCCCGCAAACATTTCAGCAGTTATTATAGGCCTGTGTGTCCTGTATTTCTGTCGACTGAACCAGCCATGCCATTAATTATGAATTTATCAGTCTTTTGCATGCCATGAGTCAATTTCTGCATATACTGTAAATATTGTGCCAAATAGAAGCAGAAAATCGTGCTATACGCACTTTCATGAGATCGGGTTAGCCTACAACAATGAATTTGTTGGCTATTTTACAAATGGGAATACAACGAATTCATGACAATGTTTTACATTTAAGCTACCCGTAAAATTTATAGTGAAAAGTACTTTAAATGCGTCTGGAATGCAATAAAGTATTTTTTAAAGTCGGCATGAAACGGAAGTTGCGATGGTCTTTTCTTCTCTGCTGTGACGTATATCCGAGTGAAACGGCATCTGAAATGAGAGGGCGGGACTTGATTTCGTCCTACGGGAATTGATTGGATCGTTGGAAGTTGGGGCGTTGCCAACAAAATGGAGGCAGATCTAAGATGCCAGTTTGCAGTTAGTGGTGGGGGATTTCTCTCCACTGGATTCACAGCCAACACCCAAGCATGAACAAATGTTTTATTTATTAAGGATGACGACGACGACGATCAATGGCACAAAACATGCCTAAACAGTGTGCGCGCGAGAGAGACTGCCTGAACGACTGAGCAAAAAATTAGTTTGCGATGTCCTAAGAGTAATGTTGTCATAATATCCTAATATCTTTTCGATGTTTAGGGGTAACATACTCCCTCATGACTGGTGTCAGTGCTATAAAGTGAAGCATCAGCTTTCGTCGTTTATCCCAGCGTTTACCCCTCACGTCACTAGCTCCGCCCTTGCGCCATAGCTCGTGACCGGAAGAGAAGAGGAGTCGTTTTGAGGGGGAGGGAAGGTTAACGTTTTTGATTAAAGATTACGAGGGCACATGAATTTAAAAAAAATAATGAAGTGCACGGATAAATTATTTATAATAAACACTACAGTATTCCATTAAAAAATAAGAATTTTCCATTTTGATTTCATGGTGACTTTAAAGCTGTTTTTAGAGCATTTGCTGCTTGGATAAAAAAAAAATAGGCTAATAAATAATTCACATCATACTCGGGTTAGCCTACAACAATGAATTTGTTGGCTATTTTACAAATGGGAATACAACGAATTCATGACAATGTTTTACATTTAAGCTACCCGTAAAATTTATAGTGAAAAGTACTTTAAATGCGTCTGGAATGCAATAAAGTATTTTTTAAAGTCGGCATGAAACGGAAGTTGCGATGGTCTTTTCTTCTCTGCTGTGACGTATATCCGAGTGAAACGGCATCTGAAATGAGAGGGCGGGACTTGATTTCGTCCTACGGGAATTGATTGGATCGTTGGAAGTTGGGGCGTTGCCAACAAAATGGAGGCAGATCTAAGATGCCAGTTTGCAGTTAGTGGTGGGGGATTTCTCTCCACTGGATTCACAGCCAACACCCAAGCATGAACAAATGTTTTATTTATTAAGGATGACGACGACGACGATCAATGGCACAAAACATGCCTAAACAGTGTGCGCGCGAGAGAGACTGCCTGAACGACTGAGCAAAAAATTAGTTTGCGATGTCCTAAGAGTAATGTTGTCATAATATCCTAATATCTTTTCGATGTTTAGGGGTAACATACTCCCTCATGACTGGTGTCAGTGCTATAAAGTGAAGCATCAGCTTTCGTCGTTTATCCCAGCGTTTACCCCTCACGTCACTAGCTCCGCCCTTGCGCCATAGCTCGTGACCGGAAGAGAAGAGGAGTCGTTTTGAGGGGGAGGGAAGGTTAACGTTTTTGATTAAAGATTACGAGGGCACATGAATTTAAAAAAAATAATGAAGTGCACGGATAAATTATTTATAATAAACACTACAGTATTCCATTAAAAAATAAGAATTTTCCATTTTGATTTCATGGTGACTTTAAAGCTGTTTTTAGAGCATTTGCTGCTTGGATAAAAAAAAAATAGGCTAATAAATAATTCACATCATACAAAACTGCGTTGCAGCAAATCCTTTAAATTTTAAGGTATTCAGAACAGAGCAACATAAAAATATAAGCAGCTATACAATATATATACACATACTGTATATGCCATTGTAATTTGTGTTTTATTTTTTAATTGTACAGAATTATAAAATGAAACAAATTTTAATCGGGCCTGTTTTAGGCTTTTCCTTATTTTAATATTTTAGACATCCATCAATTATGCAATCCAATCTATTTTCGATTTGAATTATTTTGTTTTAAAGTAGTAATTTAAAGCTTTCTATATATGTTTTATCATGTCTGTGAGGCAATTCCCTGAGTTTAGGTTCATCATTGTGAAGCGCTCCTGTTCAAGACCGAGACGGCAGAAAGCGTTTGTTTTCTTTATTTTATAAAAGCACAACATTTTGTTGATATTGTGAGTGCACACGAATAAAACTAGACCCTTTACAGTTTAGAATGATGTATTACTCTTACCTTTATGAGCAAAAATTACTGCATATTTTAAGTTGTTTCCACTGTTAGAAAAAAATGCAAGTGATCGCGCTGGTGCCTCCATGTGCTGCAGAGTGCGCTTCAGCTTCCACTCTCCGCTCAAACGATTGGATATGCGTCTAACAGGGCACATTTATCTAGGTTAAACATTTAAACTAACATTGTGATATGCTTGAACTGTTTTATATATAGATTTTATTTTAGGCAAGTCGTGATGATTTGAGAAGGCTAAATTGATCAAACATCTCATTAAAACTGATCAATTCACTGTCTGCCGCTGGCCGCTTGGTCATTACTTAAAAAAAAAAAAAAAAAAAAACGTGCATTTAACGAACAAAAAATGCTCCAAACGTTTTTCTAAATTAACTTTATAAAAAAAAACGAAACGAAATATAATCACTTTTCCATTACATACAAAACTGAACTATTTTAATTGCTGAAACAGTAGTATACGCTTTTTTGGGAAAAGGGGAAAAAGACTGGCTAGGGTCTATATTTGAGGCCCGTGCAGGGCTCTAATCCACTTCATCCAACGCTGTTTTGTTCTCTGTTTTCATCTGTGAGCATGCTCTTGATATATGTATTTTACCATTTTGTTGAGTTTAAAACATGTGACACATTCATTATGAACAGTGTCCCCCCAGAAAAATTAATAAATAAAAAAACTGTGTACCCTCTGAAGAAATCCTGCAGGCGCCCCTGATAAGAACAATGGGGCTTGTTGCAAGGCCATGGGTTCAATTCCCAGGGAATGCATAAACTAATAAAAAGCAAACCTGGAATGCAATGTAATTTGCTTCAGATAAAAGTATCTGCCAATGCATAATGTAAATGTAAGCTACATTTTAATTTATAATAACGTGTCATGGCCAGATGAGCATCTGTATGCATTGATGTCCGTATGTCAGAAATGACACTTGTAGGTTTGGCCTTTTGTACATTATGTCATGTTCTTTTGTCTTCGTCTCCTTTTCCTCATTAGGGTTATGGTTAAGGTTTGATTGCTTGGATGGAAGAATGAAGCATTAAATCCAGCATAATCAGCAAATGTCTGGCACAATAGTATAATAGTAAATGCATGATTGGAAATGCATTGTTAGCAATCGTGTTGATTAGTCAGCAATCATATATTTTTGGATCTCATATGAAGTTGTAGATTCAAAAATACAAAATATAGTCAAACATGTTCATGCATAGTTTAGCTTGTTCCATTGATTTTAGAGTACTGTGAGAAAAAGAAAATTCACACCATCAAGAACATACTGTGTGAGTCACTGTTGGCTTGCCTGTACCTTAGATGCTTGCAGCTGTTGACCCACTTGCAGAAGAGACATTATCATATTTTGCTCTGTAACCCTACTGTATCATATTTGATACTAACATTTCTAAGGCCTCTAAATGATCAACATCATCAAAACTGCTGAAAATCTGTTGAACACAATCTACTACATGCCTTGTCGTCATATTGATAGTTTAGACTTTTTATCAAGTAAAAGGTCTTTTAATATAATTGCACAAATGTCCACCTTCAGCTTGTGTTTCACATGTCTTTTTGATGTGAAATCTTGACTGATTTTTATAAAATAAATGTTAAGAAAAACTTTGATATTGTTAGTAATATTTCATCACTTTTTTTTTTTTTAGAAAAATCATGTTCAAATGTGAGTTCCAAATATGATGATCAGGCTTTTGGGAAAGATTTATTTCTTCATCTCTCAATCACCAATGTATTGTAGAATTTCATATTAATTTTTGATTATATAAATATCAGAATCTGCACCAAATTGCTAAATTTTTGCTCAGTTTATGCCTCTGAATAAAACTGTGTTCTTTCCTGTTTAAGCTTCATATTCTCATATTCCATACTACATGAGTCAAAACAGTCTAAAAAAAACTTATGGATTTGATCAAATGTTGTCTAAATTTAGAAAAAAATTATTCCATAAAAAAAATTCAAATATGTCAGAAATGACACTTGTAGGTTTGGCCTTTTGTACATTATGTCATGTTCTTTTGTCTTCGTCTCCTTTTCCTCATTAGGGTTATGGTTAAGGTTTGATTGCTTGGATGGAAGAATGAAGGTTGGATCTAACTTAAATCCAGCATAATCAGCAAATGTCTGGCACAATAGTATAATAGTAAATGCATGATTGGAAATGCATTGTTAGCAATCGTGTTGATTAGTCAGCAATCATATATTTTTGGATATCATATGAAGTTGTAGATTCAAAAATACAAAATATAGTCAAACATGTTCATGCATAAGAGACCAATCCACTTCGAGTTTAAACTAAAAAAGTCAATGCACACTGGCATGCGATGATTGCATTCAGCTGCCGCTGATCGCAGCGTGAGTATAACTAGGCAGCAGGTGCAACGCATAATCAGCTTTTCGCTTCGGAGCCGAGCGATCACATCGTTCTGCTCCTGACTACTCTACTGAGAGAAGAAGACTGAACGAGTTCAGCGCGCTCTTTGGAGTTCTTGGTGTTGGCGGTACGGTATCATTTGGAGCTCCTCCCGACGACCGGATGTCGATCGCTGCATCGGAGGGTGAGCCAGAGCTTTCTGGAGAGGAAGTTTCGGCTGCGCTGCCGTTCTCTGGGCGGCGGCAATGCATGAGTCAGATCGCAACGGCTATGCTTTCCCGGGCCACCGAGAGGGTAGGGTACTGCCCCACCGCAGGTACATCGGTGGTCCCCTGTCTTGCATGCAGAAATCGCAGTCCTACTGGCGAAGGATGCGATAGAGCCGGTCCCTCCAGCCGATATGAAGACAGGGGTTTTACAGCCCTTACTTCATTGTACCCAAGAAAGGCGGTGGGTTACGACCAATCTTGGATCTGCGTGTTTTGAACCGGGCCCTTCACAAGCTACCGTTCAAGATGCTCACACAGAAGCGCATCTTCGTGTGCATCCATCCCCGAGATTGGTTTGTAGCGATCGAACCTGAAGGATGCGTACTTTCATGTTTCGATCTTTCCGCACCACTGACCATTCCTGCGGTTCGCGTTCGAAGGACAACCATGACAGTACAAGGTCCTGCCCTTTGGGCTGTCCCTGTCACCCCGTGTCTTCACGAAAGTTACGGAGGCAGCCCTTGTTCCCCTGAGAGAGCAGGGCATTCGCATTCTCAACTACCTCGATGAATGGCTCATACTAGCTCAGTCTCAGGATCAGTTGTGCGAACACAGGGACTTGGTGCTCTTGCACCTCAGCCGGTTGGGCCTTCGGGTCAACTGGGAAGAGAGCAAACTCTCCCCGACGCAGAGGATCCCTTTTCTCGGTATAGAGTTTGGATTTCGGTCGAACAGACAGCATGCCTCACACAGGCGCGTGCTCAGTCGGTGTTGAACTGCCTGAATATGTTCAAGAGCAGGACGGCGTGCCCACTGAAACAGTTCCAGAGGCTCCTGGGGCATATGGTAGCTGCAGCGGCAGTCACGCCGCTAGGACTGCTTCATATGAGACCACTTCAACACTGGCTCCATGGCCGAGACCTGAGGTGGGCGTTGCAATGAGGCACTCACTGGGTCCAAATCACACCGGCCTGCCTCCAAACCTTCACTCCGTGGTCAGACCTTGTGTTTCTCCGGGCAGGAGTGCCCCTGGAACAGGTCTCCAGGCATGCTGTGGTTTACACGGATGACCTGGTTCCCGGGACTAATGCTCCTCGTGACAGCCCCACCCTGGCAGATTCCTCTGAGGAAGATCTACTGGCTCAGAGATGGGGCACCCTGTGGCACCCGCGTCCAGACCTCAAGAAACTTCATGTCTTGTCCCTGGACGGGATGCGGAGGTTCTAGGTGACCTACCCCAAGAACATACTGTGTGAGTCACTGTTGGCTTGCCTGTACCTTAGATGCTTGCAGCTGTTGACCCACTTGCAGAAGAGACATTATCATATTTTGCTCTGTAACCCTACTGTATCATATTTGATACTAACATTTCTAAGGCCTCTAAATGATCAACATCATCAAAACTGCTGAAAATCTGTTGAACACAATCTACTACATGCCTTGTCGTCATATTGATAGTTTAGACTTTTTATCAAGTAAAAGGTCTTTTAATATAATTGCACAAATGTCCACCTTCAGCTTGTGTTTCACATGTCTTTTTGATGTGAAATCTTGACTGATTTTTATAAAATAAATGTTAAGAAAAACTTTGATATTGTTAGTAATATTTCATCACTTTTTTTTTTTTTTAGAAAAATCATGTTCAAATGTGAGTTCCAAATATGATGATCAGGCTTTTGGGAAAGATTTATTTCTTCATATCTCAATCACCAATGTATTGTAGAATTTCATATTAATTTTTGATTATATAAATATCAGAATCTGCACCAAATTGCTACATTTTTGCTCAGTTTATGCCTCTGAATAAAACTGTGTTCTTTCCTTCTTAAGTTTAAGCTTCATATTCTCATATTCCATACTACATGAGTCAAAACAGTCTAAAAGAAACTTATGGATTTGATCAAATGTTGTCTAAATTTAGAAAAAAATTATTCCATAAAAAAAATTCAAAGTATAATTTCATATGTCAGGCTTTACAGGGATAATGTCTCAGGTTTGAGGAAGTGTTGTTTTTGTTTGCCAACTGCTGAAAAATATAAAGAACTCGAGGTAAAAAAAAGAAAGATGCAATTAGGTTATTGTAAAATGTTTAGATGATTTTTCAATATTGCCAGTAATTAATAAAATGTGATAGAAGTAATTTGTCATTTTAAAAAGCTTTAATACTAATAATGGTAAATTGCTTGAATATGTATTTCTTCTATGTAGTATCTTTACTGGCTGACAGATTTCTATCATTGCCTTCTAAGGGCTAAGCACTAAAAGTATGGTTCCCTTTCAGTCGGTCACTCCGAGTCACATCGATGACCGATGAATTGGGATCTCACTTAGAGAGACCAATCCACTTCGAGTTTAAACTAAAAAAGTCAATGCACACTGGCATGTGATGATTGCATTCAGCTGCCGCTGATCGCAGCGTGAGTATAACTAGGCAGCAGGTGCAACGCATAATCAGCTTTTCGCTTCGGAGCCGAGCGATCACATCGTTCTGCTCCTGACTACTCTACTGAGAGAAGAAGACTGAACGAGTTCAGCGCGCTCTTTGGAGTTCTTGGTGTTGGCGGTATGGTATCATTTGGAGCTCCTCCCGACGACCGGATGTCGATCGCTGCATCGGAGGGTGAGCCAGAGCTTTCTGGAGAGGAAGTTTCGGCTGCGCTGCCGTTCTCTGGGCGGCGGCAATGCATGAGTCAGATCGCAACGGCTATGCTTTCCCGGGCCACCGAGAGGGTAGGGTACTGCCCCACCGCAGGTACATCGGTGGTCCCCTGTCTTGCATGCAGAAATCGCAGTCCTACTGGCGAAGGATGCGATAGAGCCGGTCCCTCCAGCCGATATGAAGACAGGGGTTTTACAGCCCTTACTTCATTGTACCCAAGAAAGGCGGTGGGTTACGACCAATCTTGGATCTGCGTGTTTTGAACCGGGCCCTTCACAAGCTACCGTTCAAGATGCTCACACAGAAGCATATCTTCGGTTGCATCCATCCCTGAGATTGGTTTGCAGCGATCGACCTGAAGGACGCGTACTTTCATGTTTCGGTCCTTCCATGCCACAGGCCATTCCTGCGGTTCGCGTTCGAAGGACGAGCACATCAGTACAAGTTCCTGCCCTTCGGGATGTCCCTGTCGCCCCGTGTCTTCACGAAAGTTGCGGAGGCAGCCCTTGTTCCCCTGAGAGAGCAGGGCATTCACATTCTCAGCTACCTCAACGACTGGCTCATACTGGCTCCATCAAGAGGGTAGGGGACCTGCACACATTTTCGGTCGACGATTCGTGCCTAGAGTTTGGGCCGGCTGACTACCAGGTAATCCTGAGGCTCCGGGCCCGCTATGTGCCCAAGGTTCCCACTACTCCCTTCAGGGATCAGGTGGTGAGCCTGCAAGCGCTGCCCCCGGAGGAGGCAGACCCAGCCCTAGCTTTGCTTTGTCCCATCAGAGCCTTGAGATGGTTAATTTGATGGTCACACGCAGGAGTGAAAAGAGTGCATAAATCAACTGTATTATATTAGGGCGACCCTGGGTCTTCAAGTACAATCCTGTTCTTTCTTGGTCAACCGGAGAAGACTTGAAGTGGAGTACTCTTTGTTTTACAGACTGTTTTCCTAGTTGTCCTATGCTACATCTCCACATTGCAAGACCATCTCCATCAATTTCACTTCCATCAAAAGTCCTCTATAACAACAGTCAGTTGAGATCTTGTCATGTTACTCCACCTATCAAGATGTCTTTTGCCCTAAACAAGCATCTCAGTTACTGCCACACCAACCATGGGACTGTGCCACTGACATACTGTGCCCTTCCGGGTGAGCCAGTGACCCATGGAAAGATTAATCCATTCTCTCTTCCAGAACAGAAGGGAATTTATGAGTATGTGGAAGCAGTGGTGTTCCGTCCATATAAGCTGTGACTGCTCCGCATACCCAGGCCATTTGAGAGAAAAAGTTCACGGGATAATTCATATAAACATGATTATAAGTTGATCCCTTGTCATTTGAAATGTAACTTTAACTTAACTTAAAGAGTTAAGAATAAGTACGTAAAATGATTTATTTGCCAAACGGCAGTCATTTTCTTTAAATCTACCAGTTGCGGTTGCTTCCGGGCGAGCGGATTCTTCACAGCTTTCTCGCCTCCACTCTATTGCTATAACTCGTCAGGATTGTAGCGCGTTCTCAATGTTTTGCTGGTCTGCTGGATTTCATGCGCGAGGTTAGCTGTCCGCGAAGTGCTCGCCCAAGCAGAAAAAGCTGTTCCTGCCAGATCGAGAATCACATTGTGTTTGATGCAAAACCAACTCGACAAAATCAAAAGAAAAAAAACAATAACTGTATATTTTTATTTTCTCAAGCAAAGCAAATTTTAAAAGTCCACTGAATACATATCTTCTTACATTTTTGGTCATAGACAACATATGTTGAAGATTTACGTTATTGTCAACGTTATTGCCTAAGTGGTAAATTAATTTTTTTTTTATAAAAACGTTGGGTATATACAATTTTAATAATAACAAACATCATATTGTTCCCTTTGTTTTGCGTAAGCTCGTGTCGCTTACAGTTGAAGTCATAAAGTGATTTTATTATTGTTTGCAAGGTTGCAACGTTACTTTGCAATATTTTAAATATTTTGGGTATTTTGCATTGTCTGTTATTGGAGTAGTGTCACCAGGGTGGGAGTTTTAACTCTTATACACTGGGAATAAAAAAAATAATTTAGCTGATGCAGAGAGACATATAGACCGGGGGAATCCCCCCATCTCCCCACCCTCTGATTACGTATCATAAGGTAACTATGTCTAAAAGTTATTTGGCGGTTTTTACTTGGAAAACCAGCTATATTTTTCTTGCATTCGAATAACAATGGATAAACCAGAAATGATAGAAGAAGGATTGGAGATTAATTTAATTTACAAATAAGGTAGGAAATGTGCATACTTTTAAATCGACCCCTGCCACAGTATTTCTTATTTGTCATCTGTGATCCCTTTTTGGCGCTTTTCCACTGCATGGTACGATTCGGCATGGCACGGCTCGATTCGGCTCGGTTTGCGTTTCCACTGCAGTTCAGTACCCCTTTAGAATGGGCAGGATTATTCACATGTCGTTATAGTTGCGCTGCCTCTACTGCCGCGACTCCTAAAAAACTTTTTCTTTCCGTGTCGCCTCATCAAGCTCTCGCTGGATCCGCTCCTCTGCTATCAACGAGAGGAACGTCTGTACTTCCTCAACAGGGGGAACAGCCACTTTTTGGTTGTTAAAAAAGGTGCGCTCATTCAAAACAGTTCGATCCTTCACTGGCTGTGCTGATTTAAATCTAGCGGTTCTTTTGTGTTTGTGTCGCAAGTTCAGTGACGCAGGTAGTGATGATTCTCTCCGGCCAATCCGTGATCAGCAGAGTTTACATGTCACGTTATGGTAACGGTACGGTTCACTTGGAACCCCAACCGAAGTGGTACTAGAAAAAGTACCAGGTACCAGGTACTGTACCCAGTGGAAAACCCCCCAAAAGTGAACCGTACCGTGCCGTACCATGCAGTGGAAAAGCACCATTTGAGTGTCCTAAAAGCCGATGAGGTGGGGGGTTATACCCGGTGAAAAAAGTCACCGCTCGCCACTGTGTGGAAGTACTTCCAGCAAGGCTACATTCCCCTACTGCTTCCAGCTTTTTCTTTATGGCAAAGAAGTAGTCTTGCGGCCTTGCAAAGATTACTGGGCTCTCAAAAAAATTACAGTCAAGTTCTGTTACACACTTCCCTCGCCCCTGCAGCTTATGAACAGCTCCACAGTGCAACCACCTTAACCAAACCGGACCTCCGAAACACATATAACCGCATCTGGATACATGAGGGGGATGAGTAGAAGACCTTTTTTTGTGACACCTACTGGCCTCTACAAATAGTTGGTACTAGTCAACATCCCCTCCTTATTCCAGGACTTCAAGTTTTTTTCCTGGGACTACTAAGACTAAGTCTACTTTAGACTAAGTCTGTCTAAATATCATTTAGTAATTGCAATGTCTTCTGGTCCATCCTTTCCTTAGGAAGGTGTGCTAGACACTGATTAATGTAAAATAAAAATGCTATACATATTTATATATTTTGTTATTGTATTGTGGAGTGACACTTTCATAAACTTTTCTATACTCCTCTGATTATATAATATTGCAATATCATAGCACAACAACAGTGATCAGCAATAATGATAAGCCTAATACTCACAATAAAAATAATAAGGTCATATAGATCATAACACAGTTTCGGAGGTAAGAAGTGGATTATCCTTCATCTGAATTGTTTGTCTTTTCATCCTGAAATGCGAGGCAAATGTTGGATCACAATAATTAGGAACCACAGTTTCCACAAATGCACACTGGCATGTGATGATTGCATTCAGCTGCCGCTGATCGCAGCGTGAGTATAACTAGGCAGCAGGTGCAACGCATAATCAGCTTTTCGCTTCGGAGCCGAGCGATCACATCGTTCTGCTCCTGACTACTCTACTGAGAGAAGAAGACTGAACGAGTTCAGCGCGCTCTTTGGAGTTCTTGGTGTTGGCGGTATGGTATCATTTGGAGCTCCTCCCGACGACCGGATGTCGATCGCTGCATCGGAGGGTGAGCCAGAGCTTTCTGGAGAGGAAGTTTCGGCTGCGCTGCCGTTCTCTGGGCGGCGGCAATGCATGAGTCAGATCGCAACGGCTATGCTTTCCCGGGCCACCGAGAGGGTAGGGTACTGCCCCACCGCAGGTACATCGGTGGTCCCCTGTCTTGCATGCAGAAATCGCAGTCCTACTGGCGAAGGATGCGATAGAGCCGGTCCCTCCAGCCGATATGAAGACAGGGGTTTTACAGCCCTTACTTCATTGTACCCAAGAAAGGCGGTGGGTTACGACCAATCTTGGATCTGCGTGTTTTGAACCGGGCCCTTCACAAGCTACCGTTCAAGATGCTCACACAGAAGCGTATCTTCGGTTGCATCCATCCCTGAGATTGGTTTGCAGCGATCGACCTGAAGGACGCGTACTTTCATGTTTCGGTCCTTCCATGCCACAGGCCATTCCTGCGGTTCGCGTTCGAAGGACGAGCACATCAGTACAAGTTCCTGCCCTTCGGGATGTCCCTGTCGCCCCGTGTCTTCACGAAAGTTGCGGAGGCAGCCCTTGTTCCCCTGAGAGAGCAGGGCATTCACATTCTCAGCTACCTCAACGACTGGCTCATACTGGCTCCATCAAGAGGGTAGGGGACCTGCACACATTTTCGGTCGACGATTCGTGCCTAGAGTTTGGGCCGGCTGACTACCAGGTAATCCTGAGGCTCCGGCCCAGCTATGTGCCCAAGGTTCCCACTACTCCCTTCAGGGATCAGGTGGTGAGCCTGCAAGCGCTGCCCCCGGAGGAGGCAGACCCAGCCCTAGCTTTGCTTTGTCCCATCAGAGCCTTGAGATGGTTAATTTGATGGTCACACGCAGGAGTGAAAAGAGTGCATAAATCAACTGTATTATATTAGGGCGACCCTGGGTCTTCAAGTACAATCCTGTTCTTTCTTGGTCAACCGGAGAAGACTTGAAGTGGAGTACTCTTTGTTTTACAGACTGTTTTCCTAGTTGTCCTATGCTACATCTCCACATTGCAAGACCATCTCCATCAATTTCACTTCCATCAAAAGTCCTCTATAACAACAGTCAGTTGAGATCTTGTCATGTTACTCCACCTATCAAGATGTCTTTTGCCCTAAACAAGCATCTCAGTTACTGCCACACCAACCATGGGACTGTGCCACTGACATACTGTGCCCTTCCGGGTGAGCCAGTGACCCATGGAAAGATTAATCCATTCTCTCTTCCAGAACAGAAGGGAATTTATGAGTATGTGGAAGCAGTGGTGTTCCGTCCATATAAGCTGTGACTGCTCCGCATACCCAGGCCATTTGAGAGAAAAAGTTCACGGGATAATTCATATAAACATGATTATAAGTTGATCCCTTGTCATTTGAAATGTAACTTTAACTTAACTTAAAGAGTTAAGAATAAGTACGTAAAATGATTTATTTGCCAAACGGCAGTCATTTTCTTTAAATCTACCAGTTGCGGTTGCTTCCGGGCGAGCGGATTCTTCACAGCTTTCTCGCCTCCACTCTATTGCTATAACTCGTCAGGATTGTAGCGCGTTCTCAATGTTTTGCTGGTCTGCTGGATTTCATGCGCGAGGTTAGCTGTCCGCGAAGTGCTCGCCCAAGCAGAAAAAGCTGTTCCTGCCAGATCGAGAATCACATTGTGTTTGATGCAAAACCAACTCGACAAAATCAAAAGAAAAAAAACAATAACTGTATATTTTTATTTTCTCAAGCAAAGCAAATTTTAAAAGTCCACTGAATACATATCTTCTTACATTTTTGGTCATAGACAACATATGTTGAAGATTTACGTTATTGTCAACGTTATTGCCTAAGTGGTAAATTAATTTTTTTTTTATAAAAACGTTGGGTATATACAATTTTAATAATAACAAACATCATATTGTTCCCTTTGTTTTGCGTAAGCTCGTGTCGCTTACAGTTGAAGTCATAAAGTGATTTTATTATTGTTTGCAAGGTTGCAACGTTACTTTGCAATATTTTAAATATTTTGGGTATTTTGCATTGTCTGTTATTGGAGTAGTGTCACCAGGGTGGGAGTTTTAACTCTTATACACTGGGAATAAAAAAAATAATTTAGCTGATGCAGAGAGACATATAGACCGGGGGAATCCCCCCATCTCCCCACCCTCTGATTACGTATCATAAGGTAACTATGTCTAAAAGTTATTTGGCGGTTTTTACTTGGAAAACCAGCTATATTTTTCTTGCATTCGAATAACAATGGATAAACCAGAAATGATAGAAGAAGGATTGGAGATTAATTTAATTTACAAATAAGGTAGGAAATGTGCATACTTTTAAATCGACACCTGCCACAGTATTTCTTATTTGTCATCTGTGATCCCTTTTTGGCGCTTTTCCACTGCATGGTACGATTCGGCTCGGTACGGCTCAGTACGGCACGGCATGGTTCGGCTCGGCACGGTTTGCGTTTCCACTGCAGTTCAGTTCCACTTTAGAGTGGGCGGGATTATTCACACGTCGTTATAGTTGCGCCGCCTCTACTACCACGACTCCTAAAAAAAACTTTTTCATTCCGCATCGCCCCATCAAGCTCTTGCTGGATCCGCTCCTCTGCTATCAACAAGAAGAACGTCTGTACTTCCACAACAGACAACAAAACTTTTTGGTTGTTAAAAAAAGGTGCGCTTGTTCAGAACAGTTGCGTTCGATCCTTCGCTGGCTGTGCTGATTTAAATGTAGCGGTTCTGTTGTGTTTGTGTCGCAAGTTCAGTGACGCAGGTAGTGACGATTCTCTCCGGCCAATCCGTGATCAGCAGAGTTTTAACGGTACGGTTCACTGGGAACCCCAACCGAAGTGGTACTAGAAAAAGTACCAGGTACCAGGTACTGTACCCAGTGGAAAACCCCCCAAAAGTGAACCGTACCGTGCCGTACCATGCAGTGGAAAAGCACCATTTGAGTGTCCTAAAAGCCGATGAGGTGGGGGGTTATACCCGGTGAAAAAAGTCACCGCTCGCCACTGTGTGGAAGTACTTCCAGCAAGGCTACATTCCCCTACTGCTTCCAGCTTTTTCTTTATGGCAAAGAAGTAGTCTTGCGGCCTTGCAAAGATTACTGGGCTCTCAAAAAAATTACAGTCAAGTTCTGTTACACACTTCCCTTGCCCCTGCAGCTTATGAACCGCTCCACAGTGCAACCACCTTAACCAAACCGGACCTCCGAAACACATATAACCGCATCTGGATACATGAGGGGGATGAGTAGAAGACCTTTTTTTGTGACACCTACTGGCCTCTACAAATAGTTGGTACTAGTCAACATCCCCTCCTTATTCCAGGACTTCAAGTTTTTTTCCTGGGACTACTAAGACTAAGTCTACTTTAGACTAAGTCTGTCTAAATATCATTTAGTAATTGCAATGTCTTCTGGTCCATCCTTTCCTTAGGAAGGTGTGCTAGACACTGATTAATGTAACATAAAAATGCTATACATATTTATATATTTTGTTATTGTATTGTGGAGTGACACTTTCATAAACTTTTCTATCCTCCTCTGATTATATAATATTGCAATATCACAGCACAACAACAGTGATCAGCAATAATGATAAGCCTAATACTCACAATAAAAATAATAAGGTCATATGGATCATAACACAGTTTCGGAGGTAAGAAGTGGATTATCCTTCATCTGAATTGTTTGTCTTTTCATCCTGAAATGCGAGGCAAATGTTGGATCACAATAATTAGGAACCACAGTTTCCACAGATCCCTTCACTCTATTGGAATGTTCTCTTTTATTCTGGATGGCAAGGGCAGTGACTGTACCATCCAGCGTATTTTGCTGTATTAAACACGTATTTATACCGATTTCATCAGGCTCCAAAAATTCTTCAAATAGAACACAAAGAATGGTCTTCTCAGCTGCCATAGTTGCAACTCTTGCGTCATCAGAACAGGGTGTTCAATGCACCACGTTTCCGTTTAAAAAACGGGGCTGAACGCAGCCCTGCTCGCAGTCCATAATCACCACACCTGTCTGCCATTAGCCTCATCAGTTGGTCTTTATAAGCCAGCACCAAACACACACGTTGTATGTTCTTGTCTCGTTGAAGACAAGAAGGGCTTACCTGGGCTCAGTGGTGCCAATTTAGCTACTTTGTAGCTAGATTTAGTCACTTCCCCGCCCCTTTTGAGACTTTTTTCAAACGTTTAGGGACAAATATAGCAACTGCTTGGACAAACCTTATCTAAGTTCTCATCTTGCCCACTGATCTACGTTCATCTTTATATAGATCAGTGAATTTGCCATTGTGATGTCATCTAGTGACATTTAGCTACCAGTTTTAGCTACTTTCAATTGAAAGCAGTTGGCAACACTGCCTGGGCTTACCTCACTCTGGACATTTACCTGCTTCCAGCCTGTCTGCTGTTCCAGTCTTTACCCTGCTTGTCTGCTAAGTTAACCAGAACCTGCAGAAACAAAGAACTGCTACCATTTCAGCTAAGTGCTCATCACTTTCATTGAACTTCATACTTGTCTGCTTGCATCGCTGCTTTTCTAAACTGCCGGTGTTCTGACGATTTGTGCTACCCTCTCAGATTGTGCTACCTCCCATTAAAAAGATAGGTCACACATCGATAGCGAAAAATGCTACCCATCAGGTTGTGCTACCAGCATCTTATTCGTGTGGTTTGAGGCTGTTTTTTTATGTCCCTACTTAAACCTACCCTTAAAACAATGCAAATATATTTTTGGTAGCACAATCTGATAGGTAGCATGTTTCGTTGGTACTGGTATTGGTCAACAAAGATCTAGTTGTTCATGTTACCGCTGTGTCATCCTCTTCTGTTATCGTGACAGAAGACCAGACCTACAACGAACACCACCATGAGCCGACGACTTCACCCCATCGATTTGTTGTTCTCCGTCACTCAAGATGGCCGTCCCATTGAGGAATACGCTGGGAAATTCTTGGAACTGGCTTCAACAGTTTGTTCAGAGGATGCTGTGCTGATGGACATTTTTCATAGAGGTTTGGATGAACCGTTATACTCCAAGATGCCATCGGGTGTGAATAGGAACACTTTAGGGCAATTTATTCTCTTTGCCCTTTTTACTCAGCTAAGCTAGTCCCGAAAGACCACTTCTTTATGTGATTTCCAAGTCTGTCCCAGTGAAGCCCGATCCAGAGTTCACATTTGCCGTCAAATCCACTCCAGCCCCAGAGTTCAGTCACAAACCCGTTCCAGCTCCTGAGCCCACAGTCCAGTGTCTATTTCTGCCCCTGACCACAGCCCAGTGTTGGCTCCAGCCCCTGACCATACTCTAGTGATTGCTCCAGCCTTTGAACACCGTACAAAGAAGGCTCTAGTTGTTCATGTTACCATGGTCATCCTCTTCTGCTATTGTGACAGTTGTTTGTTCTCTGTGGGGCTTTTCTGTGCCTTTAAAATAAAAATTCTGCTTCTTACACTAAATGACCATACAGGAAAACTTATCAGCCAATTTTTTTTATCTTTTTTTTTTAAATTTTTTATTCTGTTTCAGAATTTACATGAACGCTTATTCGGTAACATGCTTGATGTACCAAAAAAAAAAACGGATTACACTTTCTTCAGATATTATTCACTTTATTTATTTATTTGTTTTTAAATGTAAATGTCTACGTCTCCTTTTACTGGTGGTTCTTATATTTTATAAAAAAAGTTACATATATCATGTGACTATTACACATCTTTCCCATGACAGTCAGTGAATAAGCATCATTCATTTTCTTTGTTAGTATGTTTTGCTATTATTTTTTACATATTATTATTCGTTATTAGACATACTGAGTAGAAAGGATTGAAACAGGATTCCTCCAATAATGCACTATTAAGGCTTGTTTTAGATCAGTAAATGAATTACAAATAATTGTTTTATATAATTGTATAATTTTACTCTAAAGTCATTGTTATACTATTATTTTAATTTTTTTTGATCAGAATACGTTTGAGTGAATAAATTGCTTCTGTTTTCTCATGGTTTATTGATTAAAGACATGAAATCAGGTTATCAGTTTCATAATCTTTTGTTAGATACTTATAATGAAGTTCTTTATCCTTTTTATCAAAACTCATGCATCCAGCGTGGCATTTCCCACTGCAATCACGAGTGTCATGATGGTATTTGATTAGGCTGGGTTAGGTCGAATAAATGAAGGTTTCCCTTCCATCTTACAGCTGAAGAAACCTCTTCATCCATGAAAAACAAAGACTTGGTGTTTGTGAATTAAGTTTTACCTGGATATTCATCACAAGAGCCAAAAGTAAGTTTGGGGAGGGATGCATTGCATTGTGTGCAAAAATACTATTAACATTTTGGGTTAATATTTGTGGCAAGGCAAGTTTATTTATATAGCACATTTCATACACCATGGTAATTCAAAGTGCTTTACATAAAAGGAAGTAAAATAATCATAAAAAACAACTATAAAACAAGGAATTTATCATTTTTTTAAATGATTTAAAAATGTATTTAAAATGAATTTAAAACAGTTAAAAATAGAAAATGATTATACATAAAATACAGTGCAATCTGTTTGGACGTAGCACAGTGCTCATTCAATAAATGCACAGCTAAAGAGATGTGTTTTGAGTCTGCATTTAAATGTGACTAATGTTTTAGCACATCTGATCTCTTCTGGAAGCTGGTTCCAACTGCGGGCGGCATAATAGCTAAAAGCGGACTCCCCTTGTTTTGTGTGAACCCTTGGTATTTCTAACTGACTCAATCCTAATGATCTGAGTGGTCTGTTAGGTTTATATTCAGTGAGCATATCTGCGATGTATTTAGGTCCTAGGCCATTGAGTGATTTATAAATCCTAAATATAATTGGAAGCCAGTGTAAGGACCTCAGGACTGGTGTGATATGCTCAGATTTCTTGGTTGTAGTCAGAATTCTGGCAGCAGCGTTCTGGATGAGCTGCAGCTGTCTAATGGTCTTCTTGGGAAGGCCGGTGAGGAGACCATTACAATAGTCCACCCTGCTGGTGATAAAGGCATGAACAAGTTTCTCCAAGTCTTGACTGGAAACAAAACATCTAATTCTTGCAATGTTTTTGAGATGATAGTATGCTGATTTAGTTACTGCTTTGACATGACTACTGAAACTAAGGTCTGTCTCCAGAATCACACCAGGAGTCTTGACTTGATTTTTAGTTGTTTGACCCCTAGAGTCAAGGTATGCATTCACCTTGAGAACTTCATCTTTGTTTCCAAATGCAATGACTTCAGTTTTCTCCTTGTTTAACTGAAGAAAGTTCTGGCACATCCAACAGTTAATTTCATCAATGCATTGGCAGAGGGAGTCAATGGGGGCTGTAGTCATTTGGGGATAAGGCTAGGCAAATCTGTCATCTGCATAACTGTGATAGGCAATTTGGTTCTTTCTCATTATTTGACTTAGTGGGAGCATATACAGGCTAAACAAGAGCGGTGCAAGAACTGAGCCTTGTGGGACTCGACATGTCATGGACGTCCACTTAGACTTACGCTCTCCTATACTCACATAATAACCTCTCCCTTCTAAGTATGACCCGAACCATTTGAGTACCGTCCCAGAAAGCCCGACCCAGTTTTCCAGTCTCTCTAGAAGTATGTTATGATCGACACTAAGATCTAGTAGTACCAGCAGTGATATTTTGCCAGAATCAGAATTAAAGCGAATATTATTTATTATCTTAATGAGCGCTGTCTCTGTGCTGTGATACGGTCGGAAACCAGATTGAAAATTGTCCAGATATCCATTTGAGTTTAAGTAGTTGTTTAGCTGATTTAAAACTAGCTTTTCAATAATCTTGCCTATAAAATGAAGATTTGATATTGATCTATAGTTGCTCAATGTGGTGTTATCAAGATTGCTCTTTTTGAGAAGGGGCTTAACAACTGCAGTTTTCAGGGAGTTTGGAAAGGTGTTCACCACTTCTAAGAGATCTGCTTCTAAACAGTTAAGCACACTTTTGAAAAAAAGATGTGGGAAGTGTGTCAAGATAGCAGGTTGACGATTTACGGTACTGTACTATTGTGGGGAAAGCCTATGTTTTAGATACCTTGATTGGTCATCATCTCATGGTTTCAGTCATTTAATTCAACAGTTTTTTGATGAGAAACTCCATTTTTAAAGTACAAATTATTCATTCAGTCTGAGTCTTAATTAATAAATGGTGATAAAAACTGCATGCATAAAAATTATAATACAACTGTAAATTAGTTTTTGATGAAGCTTCTAATAGCGTGTAATGCCTCAGGACACTGCTGTCACACTGAACAACATTTCAAGATATTTTGACATGCTGTTTCAAGCGCTAAGACTCCATATCCTGATTACACATAAGCAAATAAGCAACGCTTTAACTTCTTTTATTCTTAGCAGTGTTGAAAATCTTTCTGTTGTATGGAAACATGACTCTACAGTACTGAACAAAAGAACAAGGAAGTAGTTCAAAATAAACACTTTTATAACAAGATTTTTTTAGGCACATTATTAGGGCACGTTTTCTAGAAATTGCTTTAAAAATTATTTCGAATTCTTTTTTTCTTTTTTTTAGAAAAACAGAATTCAACAGCCTGGTTCTGGAATCCCATCAAAAACCCCATGAATTATTTCCATAAAGAACAGATGCTGTTCAGGAAATATTTTCATTAAGCCTTTGTGCTCTATGAATGGCCTTTTTCTTTGAGGGCAGCACATGTCCACTTTCCATAACCCAGGATTTTCCAGCTAAGGTCAGCTGCTTGAAGAAAATGTAATAGTTTATTGATACATTCAGATTTTGCATGTGGGCAAATCAGAACCCCCAATAAACGTAATAATTGTATTCTTTTACATTTGATATTAAATATTCTAGATATAATCAAATATATTAGCAACCTAATACCATACAGGATATTATTTAAATATATTAAACATTAAAGATGAGCTATGTATTAGCAGTCTTAAATCTTTTTAAATTTATATATGATCATTAACATTGTCCTAATTGGAAATACTTTACGACAACAGTTTTTAATTTGAATTGTTTACATTTTCCATCATTAAGGAAAATCAGCTAAACCATAAAACCATTTTGAAAAAGATTCTAATGTTTTTGTTCATTATTATCTGAGAAATGTTTGTGTTCAACAAAAACGCATGCCAATATGCAACAGATAACAGCTATGCAGGATTGAGATGCAGAAAAAATCTGATCATAACTTTGCTAATAATGTGGCATGATGTTTGTTTAGGCAGACCGAAACAAAGACTGTGACTGTGTCTCGTGTCAAATGTCTGAGAGTTAGCAGCCCTAAATAATCACAATTTATTTCCTATAATAACCAAATACTTAATGTCCATGCTTGTACATGAAAACATTTTCTTTGTGTCCACCTTATTTTTCAATGCGGAAGTCATCTGTTTTCTGTGAATGTGCGAGGTTTCCGCTTTATTATCCCCGGTAGGGAAATAACGAGTAGAATAACAAAATGCAATAAACTGTAAAATTGTTTGTGCTACAACCCAGTGTGTTTATAGTTAAGACAATACATAAAATATTATGGTAAGAAACACCAGTTTGCCATATCAAGCAGCAAAATGAGCTGTTTTGTACAGCTAAAAATAGCTGCAAGCGGCTGACACCGGAAGCCAGACACATTAAAATTACAAATGGCCACGCCGGCTCTTACGGGAAAAATGGGAACACCTGATAGTTAATCATTCAAGCAGTTCGAACGAGTGGTTCATTATCCCTGCGTTCCATTCGGAAGGGCTCATCCCTATGCCTTCAAAGGGTTTACTCTCCGGAGTGAGAGCTTCGAAGGGTTGAAGGGTGTAGGGGGACCAAACAACTGTTTTATGAAGTGCCCTTCATCTTCATCATCTTCTGCCCACACGGAGGCGCCGTCATCATAAAAAGAATCATGGGAGCCCGAAGTGTCCATCAGTTGTACCCTTTGAAATCCTTCATTCTAAAGGGCCCTTTGGAGTGGCCAGTTTTGAGCACTTCGGTTTGGAACGACCCTTCAATATAACGGCCGTGATTGTTTTCACTCCGAAGTGCCCTTCAGAGGGCGATATATCGTGTTTGAAACGCACCGTGATTTAACAAAGCTCTTCACACTGAATCATTTTTTCAAAATGATCTGTTCAAAAGAATCAATTTGGAATGAGAGAACGCTGGCTCTCTAGGACCTGCTAGTGTTTGGTTTTAGTTTGCACTTGGGAGGAGAGAAGAGGAAATGAGGTGTTCAGCTGAAATTAATAATTTGTTAAAAACTTCTTTCAGGGGCCTACTCTAAAGCAATATGATACGTATATATTTAGTTTAAGCTGGTAAATGAAGCACAGAGACAGTAAAACAGCAGAGCTAACTAGGAGTGGGTAAGTGACCTGAAGAGCAATATAAGAATAATGTGTTCTCACAGTATAACAATCAAAAAAAGAAGAAGCAAAAACTGTCAAACTGACAGTCTTTCTTTCTGAATTGGTCTCTTTGCTGCCAAAGTTTGGCTCTAAAAACACCTAGTCGTCTTTCTCTCTATCTTTCTACTTTGCATGGCAGACTAATAGGCATAGCCTACTCTGTACTTAAAAGGATAGCTTTCAGATTTTCTCACCCTCATGTCATTCCAAATCCAAATGACTTTCTCCCAATGAACAAGTTGATCCAAGTGATATCCAAGCTGCACTATTATATGCAATGTAAGTGAATGATGACTAGGCTGCCATGAAAGTGCGTAAATTATAATTCTTTTTTTTTTAGGTTCCAGTGTCCAGAATAGAATTAGCATCTTCAAACTAGGGTTATTTTTGGAATAATGGGGTAAATGAAAGGTCACCTATTATGCCCCTTTTTTCAAGATGTAATATCCCTGATAGCACAGGTACATCACAAAGATATCTATTTGACATGATTTATGATTTAGAATGTATGTAAAACTGACATCTTAAAAACATCTGTCAGATGTTTGTACACAGCAGATGTTTTCCAGATCAAGTGATCTTTAACAGACATCTTGCAGACATGCATGTTCTATCTCTCACGTATCCCCAGAATGTGTCTGTGAAGCTTCAGCTCAAAATAACCCACAGATCATTTATTATATCATTTTGAAAATGCCTATTTTCAATGGAATGTTTTCGTACATTTATCTTTAAATACAAAATGAGCTGCTGCTCCCCACCCTCTTTTCCAGAATAGCGCTATGCCTTTACAGCTCGTACCTCCGATATTCTGGCAAAAAAAACATCTGTTTGGTTTGGATTATCATGTCTATCGTGCTGAAATCATGCACTTTAAAGCCATATTAGTTTAAACTTCTGATATACAGTTTTCTGAGTGCACACATTCGAAGCACATTGCGCTTTGACTGTCAAATACACACAAGTAAAAAAAAAAAAAACAGTCGGTTATGTCTATCGTACGTTTATATTAGATCTGTGTATTAATTGAGAGCAGCGTAAGGCAGTACCTATTGTTATATGACCCAAACAATGAAATAAAAACAGAAAATCACTCACTGCTCTTGAATAAACAATTTCTGTAGCTCTAATAAGCAGACAATTCTTACTTGAATGCTGCTTTTAAATGCTCTAGCGAGCAGATAAACATGGCAGATTGTTTCTGGCTCACTCAGGGTTGGGTCTCTGCTAATACAGCAATGTCAGAGCATGTAAAATATGACGTCACATTTTACAGATTCAGAAACTGCTTGTTCTGAGAGACTGGTCATGATTTATGGGGATTAAAAAAAGGGCGGGCGGATTTTTATCATTATAGGGTGGTTGTGTACACACACTGCCAACACATTTACGTTGTACATTTACGTATGTAAAAGTGAATTTGGCACAATAGGTGCCCTTTAAGGTTAAAAAAGGACATTTTGAAGCTGTGTGTGTGTGTGTGTGTGTGTGTGTGTGTATATATATATTTAAACACTCACACACACAGCTTCAATATTTACTTTTGTTACTTTTTGTATATATATGTATATGTCTTTTAAATGTAAATTGGACAAGCATTTGAGCAAGAAAACGAGTCTTATTGTGTTAATATATGTGACATGTGAAACCTTGTGTCATTCTTCCTTGAATAAAAGAATGAATGCAAATCTCCTGTATCTGCTGTTTTGATTAAACCACGGAATGTGTTTATAACACCTCAAACTGGAACATTTGTGTCTGTATATCTGTTGATTATCTTAATTTACTGCCTGTAGCTTACAGTAAATCTGATCACAGCTCTTAATCGCTTGATCAATCTGTCTTTGTGCATGACCTGGTTGCAGTCGAGTGCGACCTTATTCATCTTTTTTTTGCGTGTTTGTTTGCATGTCAACAGATACCACAAGGAAAAAACAAGGTAACAATGCATGATATTACTTGCATGATATCTTATGTAACTGCTAATATTGTGAGGTCCCTTAACCCACTTGTATTTTGATGCTCTTTTCAGTTGTAATTTTTCTGTTTCCTCAATTAAAGGTTCCTCAATCAGAGCTCCTAATTCACAATGAAGCCAGTGTTTTTCAGCATGACCGTCCTGCTCATTTCCTACAACTGTTTGAGTGACGAATACATTTACACATATTTCGGTCTGGTCATCTGCTTCATGCTCTGGGCTAAAATGGTATTCCACGCAGAAAATGGCTTGTCGGATGGATTCGGCCGGGCGGTGTTGATTACAGGTTGTGATAGTGGATTTGGACATCACCTTGCAAAGAAACTGGACCGCATGGGCTTCACAGTGTTTGCCGGATGTTTATGTCCTGAGGGTCCCGGGGCTCAGAGTCTGGTTGAAGAAGGCTCTGACCGTATGAAGGTGCTCCAGCTGGATGTGACCAAAGATGAAGATGTCAGCTTGGCCAAGGGTTTTGTTCAAGCAAATTTGCCAGAGAAGGGTAACTTAAACACTACAAAATCTCTTATTTATAGTATTTCACATTTCAAGGATGAAATCCCTCTTGTTCTGTATATTGTTGTAATTTTTTCAGGCCTCTATGCTGTGGTAAATAATGCTGGAATCAGTGACTGGGGAGAGACCGAGTGGAGCATTGCCAAGGACTTCCAGAAGATGGCTGACGTTAACCTGTTTGGTGCCATCAGAGTCACCATCCCATTCTTGTCACTTGTCAGAGCATCCAAAGGTCATTGGTGCCATCTATTCTAACTTGCGTATAATGTTCTAAAGTCATTGTTGATTAAAATGCCCGTTATTATGCCATTTTAAGGTTACTAATATTGTTTTGGGAGTCTACATGCATGCAACATCAAAAAACTCTTGTTTTCTCATAAAATGCATTTACGTTTTCCTCATTTTCCAACGATTCTCAAACAGTTTGTTCAAAGCAGTTCTAAGATCCACTCTGCATCCCAATGTTCATACTATCCATCCTAACTAGAATGTGAGATTATCCCAAAGCATAGTATCCCAGCAGGCACAGGACGCCAATATAAGGCCAGACTGACACTGGACATGATGTCAGACAGACGTTTCATTTTGGTAGAGAATGAAAATCGGGTTGCCGTCAGTACTTGACACCAATTTGACATTGACTGAACGTTGGATTTTGGTTACACAACCTAAAAACAACAAATGTCAACGTCAGAAGTCGGTATTGGACATCAAAATTATCATTGACATTAGACGTTGAATTGACATTGAATTAACCAAATATCAACATCTTATGATGTTGTGTTGACTGCTGGGATGTTGAAAGGAGTTTGCCAAAAGTCCCCGGATGTTGTTTTTTAAGTGTGGATCCGTGCACACTCTAATGGCTAATATTGCCTACAATCCATTGGGCTTTGGTTCAGAACTACAAACACAATTTTAAAAAAAAAACGTTTAAAAAAAACTACAAACATTATGTATGTATGTGACCGGTTAAGCAGAGAGGTTTAAATAAAGCTATGCTATTGCGTGATTCATGTATGCCATATATGTGGGTTATTTCATATGTGCAGCAGCAGTATTTCATACATGAAGCATGCTGTGGATGTATTGGCAGTAGCAAGCCTCGGTACTTGCTCTGCTGCGGCAGCAGCAACAGCGTAGCAGATCTATTCCGACAAGACCAAGCACGTTAATTCAATTCAAGTTTATTTGTATAGTGCATTTCACAATACAAACCATTGCAAAGCAGCTTTACAGAAAATACGTTTCTACATTATATTTAGTAGTAGCTTATCGACTGTCAAGTTGATGTGAATATGGAAGAAATGTACAGTAAAAATCATGCAGTTAGGTAATGACGCAATCAAACAGACGGCGAACACTATTAACGGCAAAGATTATATATTGCAGTCAAACTTATTGCACAGTTTGGTAGTTCTGTATGTTGTTTCAGGGTTGGCATCGTCTGAGGTCCTCTGAGGGGTTGGCATCATCTCTTCTCAGGTGTTCGGTCATCTCAGATCTTTGTAAGGGTTGGATCCAGACTGAAGCTTGTGTAGTCACCTTGGGATGCCAATCCTGTGGTAGAAACAGAGAAGTCAAAATTAACGTAGCTGCTGTTCCAACCAAGCAAAAATAATGTGTTCAACCCAAGCATTAACAGTGTCATGTACACAACCATGCCAAAGTTGTCATGATAGAACATTATTTATCATGCACTTTTGGCTTTACAACTTTGCAGATCATTTACATTCACATACAGCTACATTGCTCACTGCGTGAAAGACAGTATTCGAAATGGCATAATAGGGGCACTTTAAATTATTCTTTGACTGTACACTGTCACTGGGGTAGCACCCTTTTAAAAGGCAATATTTACAAGCGGTCGATTGATTTGTATTTCCTGATGAGCTTAGAGAGCATGGTGGCCTATATAAAGCTGAAATATGATATCACAGTATTTAATTTAAATAAAATGCACAACAATTGCTACAATGAAATTGATATTTGACACATTTACAAAATTAGAAGTAATGAATTCTAAAATTAATCTGTGAAAAAAAATCATTTGATAATAAATCTGTTAAACAAACTGATTCGTTTTGATTCTGTAATCCTTAACTACCTTCACATAGTTAAAAACATGACTAAAAAGGAAGTAAACACTGTAACCAACAGTGCACTCAGTAATCTGGTAAGTTTGTGTGATCTGGGAATCATATTTTCTAAAATAAACTCCAGGCAATGTTAATTTTGCATACAGTACACTGACGTATGACATAGCGGCTAACGGTATCTAGTGCAGCAACGTTTAAAATAAATGATTTAAAGATTATGCTCTCATCTGCGCTCAGGTCTCGTGTTCTTAGCGCTGTCAAAATAAAAGCTATTTCTGACACTGATCAGCCAAACAGAAAAGCTTATTAAGTGATGCAGATCATTTAAAAATGCCTTGACAATTTTATATTTGGCATTTAGGTACTAATATGTAGACTTCATGTAATGTATACCTTTAAGGTAGTAACATACATCCTTTAGAGGTAAAAAAGGCAGAAAGTGTACCCTTTTGAAAGGGTACTACTGTGCCAGTGACAGCAGTTGTTACTGAGAGTTTTTTCATCATTCATTCGTAGGTCGTATGTTATATGTGTCAAGTATCTTTTCTTTCTTCAACTGTCTGAACATGGGAGCATACAGTGTATCCAAACGGGGACTGGAAGCGTTTGCAGACTGCTTGAGAGTAGAGATGGCCAATTTTGGAGTTAAGGTAAGGCCTTGGTCATTCACTGTAAAAAATGGTTGTGATTTTAACAGTAAAAGACTGTAAAAAGGCTACAGTAAAAACCTGTTAACTGGCTAACAGTAAGTTTCCATACTATATTCGGTGAATAAATGTAATTACATTCAATGTAATTTTCAGAGGTGTAAAGTATTGGAGTAAATGTAATTAGTTACTGTACTTGAGTATCTTTTCGGATACTTTGTAGTTGTACTGAGTATCAAAGATATTAGCAACTTTTACTCTTTACTTCACTACATGTTTGAATGAGTATCTGTACTCTTTACTCCACTAAATTTGAAATGAGTGTTGCAGTTACACATTACATTTTGCATGGACCTATCTTTTTCTGCAGCAGTTTATTTCTGCTACAAAAGACGTGATATTGCCTACTACAGGTCACTGAAAGTACTGCGTCTTGTGCGTTTTGCCCTTACTCACCCAAACTTGTCAACAAGGCTACTTTATGTGAATGCGAGTTCCTTAGCAAGTATTTGTGAATCACAGGTGTTTTATATACGAGATGAGGACATGACTGCAACATTATTTTATTTATCCATTATAATGAAGAGACCTTTTTGAAAGATATTGTTGTGTTTGTTTGTTTGTTTTGTTTTGTAATTTTGAGGTGTTCAGTTTTATTTTGGTTTTAGAAAATAAACATGATTGCTCTCCTCACAAATCAACTCTTTCTTGCTCTCTGTGCCTTGCCCTGGACTATTATGTCACTTCCTGTCTCCCGTGGTGTTTGTAGTCAGTTTGTAGTCCGTTTGTTCATTGGTTCCCCTTGATTAGTCTCCCCAGGTGTGTCTTATCTTGTTAAGCTTGTTAGCCCCGTGTGTATATATAGCCCTAGTTTTTCTTTCGTTCCTTGTGAGTTGTTGAATGTAATGGTTATCTGTTTGCCAGTCATTCTGTTCTTTGTTCCCTTTGGTTTTTGGCTTATTGTTTGTTCTAGTTTTTCCATTAAATACCTGCACATAGATCCTTGCCTCTGCCTTTTTCCCCAGCTTCTCCACAACGGTACAGTTTTTGACTCTCATTTCTCTTTGACTAGTGCATCTTTGAGCCTACGTTTAGTATAAGTAAAATACTTAAGTACTGTTAAAATCAGGTACTCTAAGGCTTTTACTCAAATTGTTTTGGAATTGGTGACTTGTAACGTGTAGTGGAGTAATTTTCACTGTAAGGTATCTGTACTTTTACTCGAGTATCTCTGGTAATTTTACAGTAAAATGTTTTTGGAAGTTAAAAAGAAAGTCATTGCATAATTTACAGTGAAAAAACGTAAATTGACACTCCCAGAATTCCCTGCATGACACTTCATATTTGATGGGGTTTTTTTTGTTGAAATAACATGGTTCTTAGTTTTTTCTTATCAGTTGTGTACATTAGGGTTTAATCTTACATCTAATGTTGTTAAATTAATGTTTATTGCATTATTTCAGTATCGTGTGTCACCATGATGGGGTTTAGTGTTTGTGTGAATGACACTGTGTGCACCTTCTATATATAAGTACTGTCCTCAGATTTTTTTTTTTTTTTTTAAGAAATGCTGTTCTTTTGAACTTTCTATTCATCAAAGAATCCTTGAAAATACTGTATCATGGTTTCCACAAAAAATATGAAGCAATGATTCTTGAGCAGCAAATCAGCATCATAGAATGATTCCCAAAAATTATGTGGTGAAAATTCAGCTTTGCATCACAGTACTAAATTACATTTGAAAATATATTAAAAAAGCATAATAAAAATGACCTAGAAACTTACCGTTCATTAAACTGGCTGGTGAATTTGTAATGTAAATTTGGGCATTTTTTGATGCCATATTGCATCTGTATGCAAACTCAATGTGTTGTTCACAGATGTAGTACGAGGAACTAAGATAAGCATCATTTAAATAGATAAAACGCCTGGAGAGACGACCCATGTTTTCTGACATGGTTGGTTTCACCAGTAGGTTTTTCCTCTTGTAATGTTTCCTGCTTTCGTGGATATGATGTTACTCCAGGTCAAGTCAAGACGTTTTATTTATAAAGTGTTTAATTTCTGCTTTTCTGTTTAACCATTATCTGGAAGTGTATTGCTCTGTGACCCATTTCGTTAGATTTAGATAATCATCCCACTACTTTCAGTAACTTGTGTATATTCAGAGGAAGAAGAGGCGTGTCATTGTCTACAGTTCACAAAGATATAGGGCCTCCTTTCCAACCACAAGGCCAAAAGTCCCTGTCTAACACTCCAGAAGTCATATAGCACTACAATGCTACATAATACAATACTGTTTTATCACCTCATAAACCTGTCCAGCAGATCTCATTGAGCACTGTCACAGTGGAGTGTTATTGTTCACTCAGGCAATCATATTTAAAGATTTCTTAATATTTAAAGGTTTTATGCTGACCCTGTAAAGCCTGACACATGAGGTAATAGTCATTTTTGAAAATGAGTTTTGAAATTTTCAAAAGTTTATTGAACCTTGAAACTGTTGATTATAGTTAACAGTTTACACACACACACACACACACACGCGTGTTTTGCTGCAATGCAGTGCTCTTTCACCAAATTTGATTTTATTAGCGTGTCATGTAAATCAATGGGATCTTTATAACAGTATAGCAGATACTTGTTTTCGTCATTCTATATCTCCAATAATATGTCTTAGTAAGATGATATTTAGATGCTTAGTTTTATGATCAAAACATATAATGCAATGCACGATTCACTAGGCTTTACATGGTTAAAGTTTAAATGCTTTGGTTTTCTCATTAAAGCTTGTTTTTAATATTTCTACACTGAGCCTTTTACAAGATAAATGCATTTTTTACCTTAACACTCATAGTTTAATACCATATTGTTGACAAGACTGATATGCATTTCCCGATATGCATTTGCCTTGCAAATCAGGTATGGGTTGTAGTAGTCGGCCCACAATAAAGTTATTGTGAAAAAGGATTTGAATAGGAAAACATTTAGAAAACAAAAATATTTACCATATTTTCCGCATCAGTACTTTCAAAACGAGAGGTAACACTACAATAAAGTTCCATTTATTAGCATGAGTTAACTACATTAGTTAACATGAACTAACAATAAAAATACTTTTTTTTTCAATATTTGGCCAACTAATGCATTACTAAAAATTTTAATATATGAATATTATTTAATGGACCTGAGATGACATGTAATTTAAAAATGCTGTAATAAATGTATTGCTCATTGTTAGTCAATGTCAGTTATGGAACCTTTTTCTGAAGCCAAAAAGTTTCAGTTTCATTTCGGCAATCCATGAAACTAAAACACAAAATAAGCACCAAACAAACAGTCCACAGATAACTGCTTCCTTGAGTTCAATCACTCAAAAGTTCTGTCACATTGTAAACGATGATGGGTTCTCATGGTTCTGTCCAACAACGGTTTTGTTTGCTGATATGTACAGCTCCGAGGTATGCTGAGAGGAGCGTCCCGAAATGTACCGTTTCCCCAGGCACCGCAAGTCTTGGAAGATCTGACAAAAGTGGCTCCTGAATTTAACCCCAATGAAGGCGTACAGAATGGGATTCAAGCAACAGTGAAGGTAGGCCGTACATTAGGGTTTAATCTTACATCTAATGTTGTTAAATTAATGTTTATTGCATTATTTCAGTATCGTGTGTCACCATGATGGGGTTTAGTGTTTGTGTGAATGACACTGTGCACCTTCTATATATAAGTATTGTCCTCCTCAGCTCGTAGAAAAGCTGTTTGTGATGAGCTTTGGTTCATCATGTGACTTTCTCATCACCACCAGTTTTTGGTGGTTATCAGTGCATTACAATTATTCAAAACGGATATTAATTCAATATGTTGGTTTATTAACATTACATCAGTTAATGAAATATGGTATTTTATTGTGAATAAAAGTCTGTAAAACCTAAAATGTTGCTACCATATTTTTTACGGTGAAGTTCTGGCAACTGCAGCTGCCGGAATTCTACCGTAAATGTCACAGTTTTTTTTTTTTAACAGTGTTCTTTTAAAGGGAAACTCACATTGTCATCGATGTTTAAAGCCCTCAGTGGATCTTTTTATTATTATTATTATTATTACAAATAGGATATTTCTTTGAACACAGTGCATTCTTTTATTTTTCTGTTTCTCTGTTCTTGTAGGTCAGTATTATTCAACCAGGAAATTTTGGCATAGCCACAAACATTCTGCCCAAGAAAACATAGCAAGATATATGGGATGAATTTGATGATGCACGTAAACTAACATTTAACCAGAAATACATTGAGATGGCATGTGAATATTTTAATTTATTGTGTACTTCAGGATTTAAGGATTGCTCTATGGTTATCAATGCCATGTTACACGCTCTCACCGCTCCCAAACCTCAAACCCGATACCTGCTCGTATCCTGGAGAGATATGTTTTTCTTCTACATATGCCCTTTTCTCCCTGCTTGTATCACTGATTCTGTGTTTACTGTAAGTTCCATGTATCACAAGCTTAAAGTAATGCTTTACTCATAATTTGTTTATTCATAATAAGAATAAGAGAGCTTGCGTTACATCGATGACTCAAGCCCTATGTGTTGCTGTAAGACTGCTTTAACTCTTAACATGAGACATAAAAAATTTTCCGGGACAGTTGTTCACAAAAATACTTAAATGTACTGAAACATTCTTTATTATAAAGGCGTGTACTCCTTTCCCTTTTCTTTCTGAGTAGAAACATAAAGTCTTTATCACATGTAATCTTGCTGAAGAATTTATCATGGGCAACATTAAAAGGACTTTAAAAGTCAAGAAAGTCTTCCAATTCATCCCCCTTTTAATTGGACATGAGGTGTCCTGAATTGTGACTGCTATTATAGATGTATGAGTTGAGAAACTATATGGAACATTTATGCTACAAAAATGCATTCGCAACACCACAGGACCACTAAAACTATTGAAGGTGAAAGACTGAAAACCTAAGAAAAAAGGTGACAGGTTAACCTGAAAATACACTACTGTTTCAAAAGTTTGGGGCAGTGAAATTGATTGAAAGATTATTATTATTTTTTTTTAAGAAATGCTGTTCTTTTGAACTTTCTATTCATCAAAGAATCCTTGAAAATACTGTATCATGGTTTCCACAAAAAATATGAAGCAATGATTCTTGAGCAGCAAATCAGCATCAATATATGAATATTATTTAATGGACCTGAGATGACATGTAATTTAAAAATGCTGTAATAAATGTATTGCTCATTGTTAGTCAATGTCAGTTATGGAACCTTTTTCTGAAGCCAAAAAGTTTCAGTTTCATTTCGGCAATCCATGAAACTAAAACACAAAATAAGCACCAAACAAACAGTCCACAGATAACTGCTTCCTTGAGTTCAATCACTCAAAAGTTCTGTCACATTGTAAACGATGATGGGTTCTCATGGTTCTGTCCAACAACGGTTTTGTTTGCTGATATGTACAGCTCCGAGGTATGCTGAGAGGAGCGTCCCGAAATGTACCGTTTCCCCAGGCACCGCAAGTCTTGGAAGATCTGACAAAAGTGGCTCCTGAATTTAACCCCAATGAAGGCGTACAGAATGGGATTCAAGCAACAGTGAAGGTAGGCCACACTCCTGCTGATGGACAAAGTCATCAGAGTCACCTGTTCTTCCTCGCAGACTCTCTCACTGAACCGTTTACTGGTGTGGACGAGAAGAGCCACGTTGTAAGGCAGATGGCAAATGACGAACACGAAGACCACGGCCAGGACCACGCGGATCGCCTTGTGCTTCTGGAAGTTTTGAGCTTTTAGTAGAGTCACCATGGTGCACGAGTAGCAGAATATCATGACCATCAACGGCACCAAGAACCCAAGGACCATCTGCATGCTCGGAATCAGGATTTTCATGATTCTGGCAAGGTTGTGCTCCTGAAAGTTAAGGATGCATTCCTTGTTTTCCTCCTGGTAATATATAAGCGTAGGCAGAGACAAGATAAAAGCGAGCAGCCAAATGACCGAGCAGATGAGACGGCTGTACACCTGAGCTTGCGATCGAATTCGAACCGATCGTCTGGCTTGCACGATGGCGATGTAGCGGTCACCGCTGATGCAGGCCAGCAGGAGCGTGCTGCTGTACACATTGATGCTGTAGGCTGCTCTCAGAAACTTACAAGCCCACGTGCCCATGCCCCAGTCGTGCTGTTCGTTGTAGATGATCAGTGGAAGGGCGATGACGAACAGCAGATCCGCCAGCGCCACGTTAACCAGGTAGATATCTGTCATGGTTTTTGCTTTCTTGTAGAAGGCGTATGTTAGGAGGACCAAAACGTTGCCCAGCAGGCCGAGTGTGCAAATTAGAGAGTAGATGAATGTTGGGATGGTCACTTGCTGTTCGTTGAACCATGTCAGGTTACAAGGTGCCGCCTCATTATCATAATCATAAGTATCATTTGTGTAATAATCCATGAACTCATTCATAACTGTATGACTGACCTTGAAAGAAAAGAGAGAGATGGAAAGAATTCAAATCTGAAAATCTAAAAGCAAAACAACCACACAGTACTTCCAATGTTTGTTAAAGGGGTCATATGATGCAATTTCAATTTTTCCTTTCTCTAAAAAATTACATTTGCATATCAAACAAAAGCTCATCCCCTGTGGAAACAAGTGTACATGAAATAAAAACTGTACTTGCAAATAATGTAATATTAATTAAATAAAAGGCTTTCAGAAAGTGCAATTTGTAACAATGTCAAATTCAAAGTTCTGAATCATGATCTTTTATCATGCTTTTAAGTACACTTATTTTGATGTTGTTGGCTAATACAATACAATTCAATTTCATATAATATCAATAGAAATTCAATTTAGTAACCATATTTTAAAGAAAACAAGTAATTATGAAATGATATATTGTACTATTGTACATGTACTGAAGTCCTACTTCGGTTAGTTTAAAACAATTCGCTCTAAAGTTCAGCTAATTGAATTTCATAGAAAGTATAATACATTTGAATTTAGTGGCAATTGACATGCATCGATGTGCAAAGTGTCAGAAAACATTACAGTTTATTAGTATATTTCTGTAATAAGTACTCTTTTCAAAAGTATGCAAAACTTTTGCCTAGCGGCACGGCGTGTGTTTAGGAGGGAAGTTACTGTATGTAAATGTTTCTGCATCATGGCTGCTTCTGTATAGATAGCAGATAAGATAATGATACCACAGTCATCTTTACGAAAAATGAAAGGGCGTTTGTGTCCTTGTTTCAGCAGCTTGCTGTACTCACTACAAAACCTACACAGAATTTCTGCACATTTAAAAGTCTGACTGCATTTACTTATTTTAAGGGGGGAAAAGTTTAGATAATGATCAGTCTAACTCATTCATTAAAATAATAATAAATGGAAAATAAAATGTTTGTTTTCTTTTAAGAAAGCCGTGCTCAGGCACAATTTATGTCCAACAGTATTTAAGCATTAAAAAATGTGTAATATTATAGATTTAACTGCACTGACACTAACGGATGAGATGAACTCAACTGAGCTGCATAATGACAATTTTGTCTTCTGTAGATCTGCTTGTAGTGCAAATGAATTCATTTCCTATCTGATTAATTTTACAACATTATTACAAAGTTATTTTTCTTTTTATTCCTGTGATAATCTGTAATGTATACAGTGCTCTGTCAAAAATAGGACAAATAAAAGCACATTTTTTCCCCCACAGTCTATTGCAAACAAATGCACTTTGATCAAATTAATATCTGTATTTAAAATACTGTACCTCAAAGCCACCTCTTCTTTAAAGTCCTTCTTACTGTCTCTTTCTCTGACTGATTTGAGAGGAGAGGAATATTTCAGCAGTTCACATGTGATGCACCTGTTTCAGTGTGGAGTTCCTCTGACTGTGTTCTTTTATGTTTCTATAGACCGGCCCACATGTGAGATCATACTGTAGGTGCTGTCACAAATACAGTGTTGATAAAATGTCTCTGTTGTTCTGCTATCTGATGAGGCTTCTTCTTTGATGTCCTTTTTGTCCTCCTACACCGATGAGAAAGCTCATTTAGCTTTTTACCACCTACAGGAAAAGCTTTGATCTCTTAAATATATGTAAAAGAAAGTTTAAGGGACTGTTCTTTTAAAAACATTACACCAGTCTGTCTAATTAAACCTCTGATATTTCTATAAGTAGTCGAGACATGGATCAGCTGACCTCAACAAACAAAAACTGAGAAGTAAACAGAGGAACAGAGAGAATTGCTGCATTGTCTTGTGACACTGTCACACAGGACACGTTTTAATCCAATCATTATGTATTATGATGGTTTTATATATATATATGTATATATTTGAGTTTTATGGATTTGCATGACGTCTTAGCCATTTTATTCCTCTTACCTATTTTAATGTGTGTATGCCTTTAAATGAGACTGTGCCTGCCTGTCATGTGAGTGATCACTGATCACATGGCATGAAATTGGAAATAGACATTATTGGATTGTATATACACTGATGGACCAGAGATTGCCTTACTATTGTTAGATGAGGGGGGTCTGTATTACTTACTTTTGGAGAAAGCGTAATGGTCAACTTGGATCACGTGTGCCTTAATAACCAATCACATTTCAGCCTTGACATCATTGAGTTGTGCGACACTCAATCGCCGTTTACGGATCCCATAGGAATGAATGAGACGTGAATAGAAGTGCCGTAAGTTGAGTGCCTGTCGCAAAAAGTCAGTGACTTCTCTTATAAAACGGCATTTTTTTAATGGTAAACTCTCAAAGTAGTTCAATCTAAAAGTATTGTTTAGTGTAAAACATGTTGAAGATTCATTATTATTATTACATTGAAAACTGCTGAGTAGAATTTTTTTCAGGTTTCTTTGATGAATAGAAAGTTCAGAAGAACAGCATTTATCTGA
>NW_015505825.1:123160-142817 GCF_001515645.1 Sinocyclocheilus grahami
TGTATGTAGCCTATGTATCACACTCATATCACATCTTGTTTTGGATAAGAATAAAACGTCAGGTCCGATGTCAATATCGTGTCTTTTTTTATTTAAATCTAGCTTTATTCGCATTGGCCCATGCATGGAAACCTCTTTGAACACACTTGATTTGGCTAAAAAATCGCGGGGGACGAATTTATGTTTTATTAAAAAGTGTTTATGTATTCTACACTCATGGCGTGCGCACACGTTAGGACAGGTTAGATGCCTGCCTCCGCTGCGAGTCCCTATCAAGCACTTTACAGATTCAACTACTCTTTTCTCTTCCTCCTGCCTGGCTCTTTGGCCCGCATCACTCACCGCAGAGCAAGCATGTTCTTGATAAATCTGCTGTGAAAACGTGGGAAAAGCCAACGAGGAAGAAGTTGGGGTGAAGCGATCTTTATATAGGCGGAGCAAAATACTTAATCGCTCCATCTATAGCGCATTGTGATTGGATGTTTACACTGTCAATACAGGAGACAAACCAATGGCCCACTGGCTTCTCGCTGTCCCTGCGTGATGGTCCTCGGCAAAAAAACTTCTGTCGGCCCCTTAAGTGCGTCGGCCCACCGGGGAAAATGCTCGGTATGCCCGATTACCAATCCAGCCCTGACTGGGACTCATTCTGACTGTTTTAGGGTATGGCGTTATGGACTCTATGCTTTTAACAGCCTGAGGTTTCCTGTTTTTATTGTATTGTTTTAAGTCTAATGTGAATATTGTAAATACACATTTGATTTTCACTTTAAAATTGTCGGAACCACACACAGTATAATCTGACCTCATTTTAATTCATGTATATTCGACCGATAGGGCCAAACGTTACAGTCTTTCTGACTGTTCCAGGTGTGATGAACAAATACAATACAATATAATACAAATACAATAATTCCTCATAACGTTACCCTGATATTTTCAACCATACTCTGATTTGACAGTCCTCATTTTAAAGTCACAAAGCTTTAACATTATGAAACCAAAGTGCAAATGTTAATATTTAGTAATAAATAAATACATTCACATATACATTCATACATGCATGAAAGAATGAATAATAGACATACTGAAAGTTATTTCTGCAGAAATTCCTTTTGGTTATCTTTTGTCAATGAAGCCCAGTGACAGTGCGACTTTGTCTTGTTTTCCTGCCTATTATCCAAATGTAGAGATTTTAATTAAATTTTTCTATATATTTTAATCATGCAACTGAATTAAGTTGTTTTCAAGTTGGTTTACCATCCTAAGTCAATTAATAACTGTTAGGCTTATTTATAACAATACTTGGAAAAAAGCTAGAATTGAGTCCACATTATACAGTTGCAGCATAATGAGCAATGGGTGTTCATGTCAGTGTGTGTATATGCTTGTGTAGGCGTTTGACATTTAATCATGCTATGATGCCAACTTTTGATATGCAAATTTTCTGACCTACAAAACAAATAATAAAGCATTTCATTACACTTTGAACCTGCATCAAATAGCCAGCCATGACATCTTGTTTTATTCTTTCAGGCTGCTATTGTATATGCTGCAAGTGGATGCCTTTTTACACGCAATTTACAAAGTAATGGCAGAAGGAATGGATCCTAGATTTTACTAATGCTCTGACATCAGCCTATTTCTAAATGTCACATGCAGAAAAACAAATAAAGTATAAAAACACACACAAAAAAATTAGATATTGTTTTCAAGGTTATATAACTATTGTTACATATAGTTCTACTTCATTATGCCAGACTTAACCATAGTAGAAATGTATCGCTCATGTACGATACACAGAATCTCGCATTGATCCATTCACACGGCCTGATCTAAAGAATGAAAACTGGTTTACCAGTGTGTGGTGTGGTTGCCATGGTGACAGTGGATCCCTTGAAGCTACAAAAGTTATTGATTTCTTCTTTTTTATTCTGTTCTTTGATTAATAAACATCACAGCAGCTGGGTTATTAGGTTATTTGGCTGCTATTACTTTAAGAGCTGCCACTGCTCAATGTGACGCGTATCTGAAACGCATGCTCATAGTTTCATTCGCGTGTTAAAATTAAATGATACAAGGTGTGTTCGACTTGAACCACGGCTACAGACGGCGGTCAACGAGATTAGCCGAGAGCAGTGGGGGGCGGAGTTGAAAATGGACACGTCAAGTTAGACACTTTCTGCTCCCCGTAGTGATGCCTGTACGTTGCTTGCATACTGTGTCACAGATGAAGTGAATTAAATGCAATATTTGTTAAATACACAGACATTTCAGAAACTTTTTCATGAGCAACAGAAACACTTTTTTTATATACTGCTTAATACAGCACCATCTGTTCAAGAATAAAGAATAATAAACATATACTATTTAAATTCCAATAAAGTGGGGGATATATGCTTTTATCAGTGTTTTATGCTAAACGTGACTCAGTATGACAATGCGACTACAGTAAAAAAGCTTTTGCTGTTCTAAAAACACAGATTTGTGAGCATTATTGGAATTGAGGATGCTGCGTTCATGCCATGTCGTAATTATCGTAATTCCTAGATGACAGCACCTAACGTTCAACTCGGTGCTGTTCACATCCTCGGACTGGGGATTATCTGTTTCTATAATGACAGAATGAACCCATGTGAAAGAATGTTAATGGAAGCTGTAAAACACAATACAATTAACAGTTGCTATGCAAATGCAGTATTATTACACTTTATAATTATTTCTTTAGGTTGTTATTACATGTATAGCCTATCTAACTCTGTGCTGCATGTCTTTCGTTTATATTCACATTACTTTTATATAAAGACATCTTCATTGGCAAAAGTCAATTACACAAATTTTAAAACACAAAAAATAACTGCTTAATTACATTTTACTACTGGAAGTGCCACCAATTTTCTCTGGTTCTGTGTGAGGTGCAGCGGTCACATGGTGCAAGCCGTAGCTCTCAGAAAACTCCCAGTTCACAAGTTGCAATTATGAGTTCTACGAGGACGTGAACGCGTTTTTCAAGTTGGTATCTCGTAATTATGGAAATTACGATTTGGCGTGAATGCACCTTTAGAATAAACCTGAAACACACGTGATCATTGTCATGTGGTGAATCTGGCCAATCGTGAAATAGCTGTGTTGTCTTCAAAGCTCCTGCAGCCGCTCTGGAAAAACTGCGCCGGCTGAGTCACCCTTCGAAATCCTTCATTCCAAAGGGCCCTTTGAAGTGGCCAGTTTCGTCTCCATCGTCTTCAGTCCTGTTACAGACCTCTAGTATTCAGACAACAGTACTTCAGGACCCTTGCCAGGCTCCTGCCCTGGCTACAGACGTCCAGTAGTTGCTAAGGAAGAGGGCAATAGAACTTGTAGGTACTTGGGGCTTCCATTCAAAATACTTTCTTGTTCAGAAAAAGAATGGGAGTTTCTGCATGCTAGGTGTGGTATATGTACTGGGTGCTATCAAACCTGGCATGTGGTTTATCATTACTATAGACTTAAAGGATGCATATTTTTACATTCTAATTGCATTCCAGTACAGACTATTTCTTCACATTCCAGGACAGAACACACCACTACTGCATTTCTGCTTTTGGACTGTCTCTCTCCTTAAGTGTGTTCATGCGGTGTATTGAGGTAGCATTGGATCTATCGCAGGAAGATGGCCTGTTGATTCTTCCATATCGGGACGACTGGCTATGTGCAGCAAGATGTTGCAGCCAAACCCACCCAGCACCTACTGAAGCATGTTGTGGTGTTAAGTGTTAGGTGTTAGGACTGAAGGTAATTCTGCAGAAAAGTCTTGTTGCCTTTCAGTTAGTTTGTTTTCTAGGTATGTACCTGGATTCCAGATCAATGATCAGACTGTAACAGGCACATAGAGGGCACATACGTCTGAAGTAGTGAATTTAGATAAAGGGGTGCAGAGCCAGTGGTGGTTTTGTAGGCAAACATTAATGCCTTGAATTTTATGCGAGCAGCCATTGGTAGCCAGTGCAAATTGATGAACAGTTTGCATTCTAGTTTGCACTTTCCCCAGGTCAGGCTGTAGCAAAATGATATTGTCCTTCAAGTCTCTGCCCTTGTTGACTCCAGTTTTTACAGGCGGTTCATTCAGAACTTTAGTCAGATCGCCTTCCCTCTGACAAGTTTTACTTTCACCAAGAAACGCTTCAGCTGGTCGCCACAGGCATTTCAAGAACTTAAGAGCTGTTTTGTTTTCACCCTCATTCTTTCTAATTCCCTTTGTGTCAATTTGTGGTGAAGGTTGATGCATCAGAGGTGGGGGGCCATTTTGCCCCAGAGCTCTTGTTCTGATGGGAAAATGCACAGCTGTGCTTTTTTTCTTCACCAGCTTTCCCCAGTGGAACAGAAATACAATATCGGTAATTACTGGCAGTCAGGTTGGCATTGGGAGAGTAGTACCACTGGTTGGAGGGCTCAGGGATACCAGTCATTTGGATGGATCATAATAACCTTGAATAAGATGCTTGACATAACCGTATCTGGTGGTCTTCCACTATTAATAGAACCACTGTTACACCAATAGCTAGTAGTATATATCTTGTTGCTGTGAATTGGTGGAATCAACATCAATGTAATACATAAACATTTTATAGAAAACCCTACTTCTTGATAATATGTTGCTCTGTTTGTTTGAGTGTCCTGACTTTTTCACTGGTTTGCTATTTACCATTGAGGTGTTATTGAAATGCACTCCAAGAAAATTAGCTATTTAAGTTTAAATGCTTTGATATATTTTCGTTATGCTTTAAGAACTATGCCAGCATGTATATTTGATGACATAAATTTTATTGCTGTGATTATTCCACTTTATATTAGATGGCCTTAACTACTATGTACTTACATAAAAAAAATAAGTACATTGTGCTTATTGTGTTAATTTTGTAAACACTTCTGCTGCTATTGAGATGGGATACGGGTAAGGTTAGGGACAGGTTTGGTGGTATGGGTAGGTTTAAGGGTGGGTTAAGGTGTAAGGGATGGGTCAACAGTATAATTATAAATGTAATTACAGAAATTAATTACAGATGTAATTACATGCAGGTATTTTTAAAAATATAAGTACAATGTAAAAACATGCATGTACACAAAATGCATTGTATCAAATAATTAATTTCAATATAAGTACATAGTAGTTAAGGCCACCTAATATAAAGTGGGACTGACAATGCAATAATTTTTTGCAAATATTATTAAATACATATATGTTGAATGACAACATGTTGAAAAAACATTTTGTAATAGATTTAATTTATGTACTTAAAAAAATATTTTTTTAATTATATTTTTAGTATGAGACATTTCCAGAGTATAACAACTGGGGTCAATGTTACAACTAATCTGTAATTCAGATGATTCTCTAATTTGGCAACAAAAATAGTAATTCGAGTAGTAATTTAAAAACCAGTATAGTTCCCAAGTAAATGTATGTCTTCACAACTTCACATACTGCAGGTCATAAAGTTCACACTCAATGACCATGTCTTCCATCTGTTTGTCAGGGTTTATTTAAATCTGCAAGATGCAAAACAATGACTGCCAAATAACGTTATTCTATGATTTAGCATTAATTTGGATCCACCAAATGAATTTTGATAGGATAACAGATGTAGGAGTAATATTCCTGCTGGTTGGTGTTTCCATCTGGGATATCAAGCCCCACCTAGGAAGAATGACAGCAAGAGAAAAAAATCTTCACTTTCTGGGAAAATAAAGTAAACTATTAATAAACATAAAATGTTGCTGCAATCAGGGAAGCCTCTGACTCTTTTTTCCTACATAATAAATCACCTGCGCCTCAGAGCACACAGACAAAAAGCAATAACAACTGCTGTCATCTTGTGTTTGGATGCCTGATTTTTGGGAACGCAAACCTGTGAGCCAGTTCTGGGAGGTAATTATACCAAATCATTTTGACGACAGACTTTGGCTCAGGCATTTCAGACTGACTAAAACAACTGGGGTGAAATGGGATTGCTATTCTGGTTAATCCAGTTATCTAATTATATGATATGTTGTTGAGGAAAAGTCACATGAGGTTTTTTTTTTTTTTTTTTGTGCATCCAGGAATTTATTCTGTACATTTGTTATTCGTTATAGTTATGTTCATCATAGTTTATGTGCATGTTTTTTTACTGAATAAAAAAATAGCCACCTCGGTTGAGTGCATTCCTTTTTATGCACATTTTAAGATTTTATGAGCATCTTGGTGTTTTTTTATGCAATATCCCAAACCTTGTATATAAAAATATGTCAATTTAAACAGCTAATGTCAGTGAGCAGTTCTATAAATTTTTCAAAACAACAATTTCTGATTGTTGTTCACACAAAGTATTTATATGGCTTTAGAACACATTGATATTTAGCTTATGTGTTTACATAATTATGTAATTATGATATTTTTAAGGTATTTCTAGGGTGTTATTGTGTCATTTTTGAAGTTTGAACACTTTAGTCCCCATTCACTACAAAAAAGTAAGTAGCAGGTGTTTAATTCTTTGGAATTTTCTCTTTTGTGTTTCACGGAAGAAATAAAAAGTCACACGGCTTTGTCAGGATTCTTGACTGTTTGTGTGTGTTTTGCTCCCCGTGACCCAGTTTCTCCCTCTTGTTGATTGTGTTCATTTGATTCCAGGTGTGTCTCCTTAGTCCCCTCGATTAGTCCCTCGTTATCCTGTGTTTATAAGCCCCAGTCCATTCAGTTAGTGTTTGTCGGGTCTACAAGTTGTTCGTGTGTCATTCCTCATTCCTGTTGTGGAAAGACTGTTGAACACTTCTCCGCGTCCCCTGCGTTCCTTTCCGGCAGCGAATCGTGACAACATGAGAGTGAGTAGCTTAAATCAGGGCTTGAAAACGAAAAAATAAAATTCAATCGGTTCACTCGATCAATATTTTAACGTTTCTGTTCCTGCGTTCCTCTGTATTATTACCATTCCGAAACCGAGTAGAAAAAATACCGGTTAATAACGTTATTTTTTTAACTTTTTCTTAGCCAATAATAATAATAAAGTACAGCCTTTCTTTACTCAAAAAGAAAAAGAAAAAAGGGAAGAGATCTGGTATCTTAACCCGCTGCTCAATGTAGGCTGAAATACCGGTAAAGCAGAATGTTTACGAACATTATAAACACAGCTATTAGTTCCCTTCTCTCCACAACAAATCCTCTAAAGTTAAAGCGTTTAGGCTATAAATGTCAGACTCTGTTCCATGTCTCGTGTTGTGTTTTCCTCCCCCACATGCCACAATTTGATTATTTTGCCCATATTTGGTTTTTCCTGTTCCTGTCCCTATTTAGTTCATTTGATTCCAGGTGTGTCCCATTAGGGATTGTGTATTTAAAGTGTGTACTGCCCCTCGTTTCCGGTCCTCTGTTAAGTGTCATTTCGTGTTCTGTGTTTCCCATGTTCCTGTGTTCCCAACTGTGTTTATTAAATACTTTGGATTTTGCATCTCTCCTCGCTCCTTTGTTCCCGTGCTCCAAGTGTGAACCGTGACAGAACATCTGACCAAAACAGTAAGCGGCACCCCTTCTCCCGTGTTTTTGTTTTCCTGTTTTTCTCTCCACGGTATGAGGACCGCCCTGCTGTCAATCTCACCGGCCACGCCATTGTCAAGTCTGCCGGCCGCGGCTCACTCAAGCCCGCAGGCTGCTCCAAAGATAAGCCCGCCGGCCACGGCTCCCTCAAGCCCGCCGTTCACTCCTGAGTCAAGTTCGCTGGCCGCTCTGAGGTTAAGCTGCCAGAGCTCGCTCCAGTGTCGCCTCCAGACGGCGTGTCCTCACGCCACCAAAAAATCCAATGGGGAGGAGGGGTGGGCTCTCTGGAGACCTCTAGGAGTAGGGTTACCAGACGGGAGGCCTCCAGAGCGGGGCACCATGGTGGATCTGTCAGCTCTGGGCGCCAAGCCGAAAGAGGGACCACAGGAGGCCATGGCGGGGTAGGGAACACAGGAGGCCATGGCGGGGGAGGGGAAACAGGAGGGCATGGGGGGGTAGGGAACACCGGAGGCCATGGTGGTGTGGGGACTTCAGGAGGACATAGTGGTGCAGGCAGTTCAGGAGGTCATGGTGGAGAAGCCTTCGAGGCCGCGCGGCCTTAGCCCCCGCCTCTGCCTTTTGTGTGTGTTTTGCCCCATGTGACCCAGTTGACATGACCTCATGTATTTTGTAATCATTAGTTCCAGGTGTATGTCATTAATTTTCTAATTTACTCCAGTGTTTATAAACCCTGTGTTTCCGTTAATCTGGTCTCTGCTGTTGAATTGTCTTCCTGGATGTTTGTTTCCCTGCGTTCGTTGAATTAAAGCCCATGTTGAAGTTCATCCCTCGTCTCCTCGCTCCTTCGTTCCAGTCCTCATTGTGTGGAGTGTGACAGAACAGCAGACCCGAGTAAGATGATGGCTGAGGACAAGCTGTGGGGGTTTGCAGCAGGCTGGTCGGAAGTTGGAGTGGTATGTGGAGGATTTCCTAGAGCTTGCTAACCAGCTGAGCTGGCACGACGCCGCTCTTGGTGTGTGCTTTCAGCTGGGACTAGATGGCGAGACGATCCGCTGCGATCTTCCTGTGTGTAATTATCCTCTGATCGAGCTGATTAATCTTGTTCTTTATTTAAACGGTTCCAATGATGAAGTTGAAAAGTTTCAGTCTCATCATCCAGTCCCCTCTGAGGGACGCTATGTCTCGCCAGCTCACTCCACGCCAGGAACCCCCACATACCGCACCAATGGTTCGAACCGCCTGCTCAGCCCCAAACACCCCCGAATCCTCCGAGTGTCTGTCCTGAGGGACCTCCAGAGTGCACACCCCCCCCTCCCCGTTGGATGTCGTGTGGCGCGAGGATGTGCCTTCCGGGAGGGGGGAGTGATTTCAGACTCCGTTCCATGTTTTGTGTGTTTTGCCCCATGTGACCCAGTTTCTCCCTCATGTATTTTGGTTGACAGCTACGTGCGGGCATTTCACTCGTTGGATGCGTCAGCATCACATTTGCATAGGCCATAGCCTACTACTTGAATTTGTGATTGGTTGACAGCAAATTTCAAATATTAAATGGAACGATAAAATAACATTATTAACCGGTTAATGGCCATCTCAAATTTTCTATTCTGTTCGGAACTATAACATTTGATTTAGTTTCTGGTCCTGTTCCGGTCAATTTCGTTCGTTTTCATTCCTTGAACCGGTTCAGAGCCCTGGCTTAAATGCTAGCAGATGTAGTAACCATCTGGTATTAAAAAGCATCTTTTTCCATTGATGGCTATTCAAAAATATTTCTATATGCAGCCTTTTTTTTTTTTTTTTTTTTAAGCACTGCTCAGCCCCAAACACCCCCGAATCCTCCGAAGCTCCACGATAGTCCTCAGCCCAGAAATGCCGACCGTTCATGTAGCAAGTCCGCCGGCCGTTCATGTGGCAAGCCATCCGGGCGTTCCTCAGTCAAGCCTGCCAGCCCCAGAGCTCGCTCCAGTGTCGGCTCCAGCCCCAGAGCTCGCTCCAGTGTCGGCTCCAGCCCCAGAGCTCGCTCCAGTGTCGGCTCCAGCCCCAGAGCTCGCTCCAGTGTCGGCTCCAGCCCCAGAGCTCGCTCCAGTGTCGGCTCCAGCCCCAGAGCTCGCTCCAGTGTCGGCTCCAGCCCCAGAGCTCGCTCCAGTGTCGGCTCCAGCCCCAGAGCTCGCTCCAGTGTCGGCTCCAGCCCCAGAGCTCGCTCCAGTGTCGGCTCCAGCCCCAGAGCTCGCTCCAGTGTCGGCTCCAGCCCCAGAGCTCGCTCCAGTGTCGGCTCCAGCCCCAGAGCTCGCTCCAGTGTCGGCTCCAGCCCCAGAGCTCGCTCCAGTGTCGGCTCCAGCCCCAGAGCTCGCTCCAGTGTCGGCTCCAGCCCCAGAGCTCGCTCCAGTGTCGGCTCCAGCCCCAGAGCTCGCTCCAGTGTCGGCTCCAGCCCCAGAGCTCGCTCCAGTGTCGGCTCCAGCCCCAGAGCTCGCTCCAGTGTCGGCTCCAGCCCCAGAGCTCGCTCCAGTGTCGGCTCCAGCCCCAGAGCTCGCTCCAGTGTCGGCTCCAGCCCCAGAGCTCGCTCCAGTGTCGGCTCCAGCCCCAGAGCTCGCTCCAGTGTCGGCTCCAGCCCCAGAGCTCTCCCCGTTGGATGTCGTGTGGCGCGAGGATGTGCCTTCCGGGAGGGGGGAGTGATTTCAGACTCCGTTCCATGTTTTGTGTGTTTTGCCCCATGTGATCCAGTTTCTCCCTCATGTATTTTGGTTGACAGCTACGTGCGGGCATTTCACTCGTTGGATGCGTCAGCATCACATTTGCATAGGCCATAGCCTACTACTTGAATTTTTGATTGGTTGACAGCAAATTTCAAATATTAAATGGAACGATAAAATAACATTATTAACCGGTTAATGGCCATCTCAAATTTTCTATTCTGTTCGGAACTATAACATTTGATTTAGTTTCTGGTCCTGTTCCGGTCAATTTCGTTCGTTTTCATTCCTTGAACCGGTTCAGAGCCCTGGCTTAAATGCTAGCAGATGTAGTAACCATCTGGTATTAAAAAGCATCTTTTTCCATTGATGGCTATTCAAAAATATTTCTATATGCAGCCTTTTTTTTTTTTTTTTTTTTTTTTTTTAAGCAACATTTTAAACATTTAAGTATTTCTTATTTAATAATAGATATAAATGTTTGGGTGCGCCAATCCTTTAATCATGTGTTTCAAGAAAATGAAAAAAAATCTTACATCTGGTTTACCGGTTGCCACTGCTGGGTCGAGGTGTTTGAATAAAGAGTTGAGTTGCTGCCTTAGCTGCTTACTCTTCTTAGTGGGTTGTAGCAAAATAGCTTGGAAACTGACCGGCAGACCGTACCTAACCAACAGCAGAGCAATTGCAATGAGTTTTGTGTTTATCCATTTATATCTATGATTAATTTAATTTATTTCTTCAAGTGGACATTTTACCTGAGAACTGACTCAACGAATGTACGGAGGACCTTAATGTGAATCCAGGCCACAAAGATCTCACTGAAATTTACCTTTAGCCAGCACACAAATGTTCTCTGTTGGGACAAACTAGCTCACTGTTATCACTGATTCTTGAGACATTGAATTAAACTTTTACTGGCCATTAATTTTGATGATCAAAATCATCATCATCATCATCTCTCTTAATCAGAGATGATCACTAGAATGTTCTCAACACAATTAGTTTTCTCTTTTTGTTTTTCAATTTAGTCTCTCACTATCCCCAAAAAATCATCTCACTAGCCCATCCTCATATCTATATTTCATGTTGGTTAAAAATATATATTAAACTTCAGACAAACAGAAATATTGGTATGTACATTTACTACTATGTCCTGTGAGAATGAAAAGGTTAACATTATAAGGTTTCATGCCTACTTTTTTGCCAACACTCTCAGATATTGAAATTAAGGATAGCATTAAATCAAGTAATATAACAGTCTGTCTTTACAATGAAGATATTTTTCCATATTTCACCTGTTATAAGGTCAATTAGTAGCTAGTAACAATGACAACAATAAATTGCATGCATGCATTTAACACATAAAATGGGAAATATGGAATTTTTAACAATTTTCTGTACTGACGAATCGTGGCTGAAAATGGGGTTTGAAAACATCCAGACTCATGCCATTCTGTAGTTTACTGAATCTGTAGATCTTAAAATTCATATTATAAATATTCTATATGACAGTACACGTTTTAATCTGATGGCATTGGTGACAGACAAAAAATAAAAACTAAATAAAAAAGTGTGAAAATGGAAAAAGCAGGAGGTTGCATCCAAACACAGGTTAACATGTTGAAGAATCATTGATGCAAAATGTTTATTTGATCAGTTCTGTGCTCTGTTTTCTCTGTAACCAGTGCTTCATAAAGAACTTTAAATGAATATTGTTTAGTGTTTATATCATGAAAAATAATAGGCTCTCAGTTATTAGGATTTACTTACATACAGTTCCTTCTTATCCACAGCGAGACGGCCTATCTCCTGCTTTTGCTTCTCTGCTTCATCCAGGTTGTATTCCCGCACTGTAAACCTGTTGGCCACCACAGGAATAAGTAGTTTCTTTATTAAGCCTACTTAAGCATAGCGGCATATCAAACCTTGTTAAAAAGAAGTGCAATTAATTGCATTAAATATGCACTTGCAGTGTACTTAAAATCTTAAATGTATATAAAAAAAATGGTACACCTTCAGAAAAAAAGGTTTAAAAGCTGTCATAGGGGCGGTATACTTTAAAAAGTTATTAATATGTTCAATTTAGGTATATGTATGTACAATGTAAATACTAATATGTACCTTTAAGGCACTTTTATGCACCCTTTAGAGGTCAATAAGGTAAGTGTACCATTTTAAAAGAGAGTGTACTTGCAGATCTTGAGTGAATTTGTGGCAAATTGGTTTTCCAAGTTTTGATGTCACTCCATAGAAGTAATTATGAAATTACTTATGAAGATGTACTTCAGTCCTACTTAAGTGGCTCTCCAAAGCACTCTAAAGTTTTGTTAATTGCATTTAATATAAATTTAATATAATAAATTTTCTTTTAATTGAAATGAACATCCAAATAAATGTCCAAACACATTAAATTCAGTTTGCACTTAAGTGTATATACTTCTATGGCACTCTTTTTAAAAGTCTGCTTCTTTTTAACAAGGGCGTGTAGTTAAGATTTGAGAGTAAGCTTACTTGTGCTTTTTGGCATTGGTTTTGAATTCGGCAATGACATTCTTAAACAGGGTTACTGTGAAAATCCCTGCATCTGCATCCTCAACCAACTTCCTGTTATACAAATATAAATGTTGTTATTATGCCATGCAAAAGATTAGAGGCAAACTGAAAAATGACCATGGTTTGGTTGATATGTCTGAAACAGAGAGAAAATACACAGCCAATTAAAGCCAATGAGTTGGAAACCATCTCCCAGACTACAAGAAGACAGAAACTTGATAATACAGCTGGATTAGCCTTCTGCTCCATGGTTAAAGCAAGATATGTAAAATGAGATTAAATCTGGGCTGACAAAACAACAGCGTTCCCTCGCCAGTTTTTTCAGTGAATGTCCATGACCTTTCCAGTCGTTCATGATTATTAGATAAAGATTTCTTAATAGCATTTTATAGAGATTACGGGGGTGGATTTCCAGATATCAATGATCAATTAATCAGCGATTAATACATTTAAACAACTAAAATTACTATTTTCAGATTTTCCATGACCATGGGAACACTGAAATACAAACCACTCAACAAACATGCATGGGTACCAACCAGCTGGAACGAGGAACCACAAACTTTGACATCGACTCATACATCTTCTCCCATAGTGCATATGCCATTCTATAGAAATGATGTAATACATTCAGAAAAATTCTTGATCAGTAATACGTGAGCTAAGATCTGCTCTCAGAGTTCACACTGACCTGGGCACCACAACTAGCAGTGTTGTGAGGTACTCTGAATTCAAAACCAAGTCCTCCTTTTTCACGATATTGGTCAATGCACAGGTCTGCAAGCTTCCCCTGGTTAAGTACATCAGTAGTGATGGTTATTAAGGTTTCCTTCTCACATAAACGTCCAGGTCACATTTAAAAACTAAGAATCTCATTTTACATTTTGACAATTAGAGGGGAAATGTACGGAGCACCTAACGGGACATGTTGTGTTCCCAAGAAACTCTGCATTCGCTCTCATTTTGCAATCTTTTTGATCCCCTTTTGAAGTGGAACTTAAACACAGCATCTGGACTTGATGCTATGGGAAACACCATCAGCATGACTTGAGTCTGAGCACATGTAGCAAACATGCCAATTCATTGGGCGATGGCAGTTCATGACATCACAAGCCGGAGCGCCTGTGAGTATAAAAGGGTGCCTGCAAAACATATCATCAGGGTTTTTAGCACAGAGCATGTTCAGCTCTCGAGGGAATGGGAGGCACTCAAAGTGATTCATTCATCATGAGATGAACTGTTATTCCTTGATTCTTGTCATTGTAGCATTTTATTATTTAACTAAAAATGAACTATAGTGAGTCCTGGATAAGTGGTTTTATTCAAGTCAAGGTATGAGCTTTCTCCCCTAATTAATCTAGGGTTGCTAAAATGAAGTAGAAGCTCCCCAGCAGTGTATCTTCCCTTTACTATCGGAAGATATTGGCTAAGGGAGTGGTTCTACTAAGCAGTCTATGAGGGTTGATGCACCTTGACTCCAACTGGTTGATCTGTAGTGTCAGGATATTCTATGTCCACTATTGTCTATATTTACAGTGTAGTGAGGCAGGCACGCCATCAGCAAAGCAGAGTGGGTATTGGTTCCCCATAAAGTTAACTCCAGACGCCACATCGAAGTTCAACTTTAAAAGGGAATGTCCAAATTACGACCGTAACCATAGTTGCCTGAGAAGGGGAACAAGATGAGGTGTCTAGTTGCCATGCATTGGGTTTGCCTGCACATCTCCTTCAGACAAAAGAGTTGATGACATGTTTTGCAGGCCCACTTTTATACTCATGGGTGCTCCGTCATAAACTGCCTTCATCCAGTGAATTGGCAACTTTGCCAGTCACCAGTCATGCTAATGGCGTTCCCTATAGCATCAACTCCAGAAGCCCCAACTCGCTCTCAGGAAACATCCCGGTAAAGTATGTAACCCTTGTTCCTTGAAGGAGGGAACGGTGATGTTATGTCGACACTGAAATTTGGGGTTTCCCTTGGGAGCCCCAATCCCCTCTGAGTAGTAAAAAAACAGGCCAATCGGACATTGGCGAGTGGAATTTGCATGCCCAGCCACTCCTCCGTGCACACGGGTATATAAGGAGGCGGTATCCATCCACTCATTCAGGTTTGTTCTGAGGAGCCGAGACTGCATACCGGCCATTCAGTGGTGGGGTTCTTGATTGTGGCATGAGGGACATAACATCCGTTCCCTCCTTTAGGGAACAAGGGTTAGCTTACATATGTAACCGAGACGTTCCCTTTCAGTCAGACACATCCGATGTTGCGTTGACACTGACGTTTGGGTTCCTTATAGAAAGCGCAACAACCACTTAACTGTGTTACAAGATCTGGTGATGCAGAAGTTGGCAGGTACAACCATGCCAAGTAACAGCTGGCATTCCACATCGTAACCTACATAGCGCCCCGTTGTAAGCCAGAGGAACTTTTGTCCAGTTGAGATTGCGAAAAGCAGAACCCACAACAAGGAGGGCCACAGCCGCTATTCCTGTTTCCTACTCCTTTTTCCAACAGGAAAGAGAGATTCTGCTCTTTCACAATAGCTGTTGGTACAGACACGGCCAGATGTATTACACTAGGGAAGGGTACCCAACTCTAAATGGAGAGGGACACTACGGAGGCCACATCCTTCCCTAAGGGAGGTAGCATGTGGAGAGTACACTAATGGACTGACCGGGATGGCAGTACTACATATGGAGTTGCTGCGGTAGACTCCACCTGGAGAGTGAAGAAACTAACACAAAAACTGGACAGAAGCAACTCTGTCAAGGGGAAGATACAGGTTTACCAAAAAAAAAACATACCATGGAAGGAACGCACAATGGGTCCCCAGAAGCTCAGTACAGGGGCTGACAAACAGGCATGCAACACAAGTACTGAGCCTGGCGTTGGGCTCTTCCACCAAACCCAACAGCCAAAGGTGCTGGAGGAAACTCAACTCAGGGTTTATCAAGCTAGAAGCACGTCTGGCGAGATAGATGGCACTTGCTCCCCCCAATTGAGGGAGAATGGTGCTGTGACCAAGACACAGAGCGGGCCCCCCATTATTTACCTGTTAGTACCCAACACACGGGATGAGACTGGCTCAAGACAGAGATTGTAGAACCTCACGAAGGTGTTAGGTGTCTCCCAGCCCACAGCTCTGCAGATGTCTGCCGTGCGCCAACACCCAAGAGGAGGCAACACTCAGAGTGGAGTGAGCTCTAACTCCTAGGTGGCATGGCTTGTCTTGTGTTTGGTATGCCAAAGTGATGGAATCCACTAGCCAGTGGGCCAACCTCTGCTTGGAAACAGCCTTCTCCTTCTGCTGACCTCCAAAGCAAACAAAGAGCTGTTCAGAGCTTCTGAAGCTCTGTGTATGCTGAACGTAAGTGCAAATAGTGTGCTGACATCAGCTTACAGGAGACGCAGGTGATCCCTCCATGTGGTGGCACCCTGCAGGCATAAATGCAAGGTATTTCCACATAACCCTTGGCGGCCCCACCATCGAGGGTAGTGAGGGAATAGGAGGCAGCTTAGGACAGAGAAAGGTGCCCTTCACGACTTTGTGACCTCCTCATGCACCTCCAGGAAAATTAGCACTGAGGCGGGTTGCAGCTGCAAGTTGCACCACGCGTCTAGGCAACCGATCGTCCAGCTGAGAACACTCCAGATTGGGTGGAGGCTTCCATTCAAGCCCAATGTTCTCGACAGCCCAGGAAAGCATTGCAGACACTTCAGAGTCTGACTCTGACTTTGTAGTGCTCCAAGAAGGAGAAAGCTCATCAGAGTCCTCATCTTCTGAAGCACCTGATCCTCCTCCAGAGTCCCAAGTGAAATTGTCAGACTGCTGCGAGACAGCCCGGCAATCTCCTTCAGGAGCTTGACTGCATGCAACAAGGTCCGTGAGGACTGGCATGACAGAAGAGCTCCCACTGTAACCCTCAGATCTCCCTGAGTGCTAAGCAGCGAGAACTAATTCTTTCCAGAATTCCCGGGCTGGGGAGCAGCTGATGGGACTTCCCCCCCTCACGAGTAGGGAAAGTCGCAATCTCAACATTGCCATGGACATGTGCTCACAGTGAGGACATGAACCATCCATTAACAAAGTCTCAGCATGTTTATGGCCCAGACGCATGAGACAATGATCGTGGCTGTCAGCTAAAAAGACGCTCTTATCCGTGTAACTCTTCTAGGGAAACTGCTCTTTTGATGCCAAAGCACCCAGGGGAGAATCGCAGAATTTAATCATGCTATGACAGAAGATACACCACTGAATGCACCATAAACACAAGTGCCCAACAAAGAGAATTTCCCACAGGTGATTGGAGAAAACGAAAAGCACATACAGCAGCAACCGTTCGGCTCCAACGCAAAAATCTGAATGAGTGGATGCACGCCGCCTGCTTATATACCGGTGTGCATGGAGAAGAGGCTGGGCATGCAAATTCCACTCATCAGTGTCTCATTGGCCTGTTTTTTACTACTCAGAGGTGATTGGGGCTCCCAAGGGAAACCCCAAACATCAGTATCGACATAACTAGAGCATGACTGACTGAAAGGGAACCATGGTTACAAAAGTTTTGCGAGTGAATATCGTTTCTTAAGAGAATGCAAAAGTTTAGTGAGCAAATGCAAAAACATTGAAATATATATTTTTCCTTCCATTCCCACCTCATTATTTTCATCACAACAGTTTTGCGAGTGAACTCAAAAGTTTCTAGGGAGAACACTAAAGCATTGAAATATAATTTTTCCTGAAATCAATGCAAAAATAATTCTAAAATAGACCTCAAAATATTATGTATGTCCTCATGATATGATATTTCATGATATGAGAACTCACTCAGTTTTTCGCTCAAAGCTTTGAATACTGGCTTTCACGTGACTGTAAGCTGCCCTGCGGGATTTCAACTCGGTGTCCACCTGAGAAACTTGCTAACATACACACAAACGCACACACAACCACCCACACAGACAAACATTTATACAATAGAACAGGCATATAGAAACAAATAGTTGTAATTGTTTAAAAAGGTGTTTTATATAAGGTGTATACTTTGGAGATGATGTCAGAGAGGGTTTTCAGAGGCTGTGCAGTGGGGTATTTGGCTCTGTCCCATTGAAAACTGGTCACATATGTTGCCAAATCCACTGAAACATCAAGAAACAAGTAAATACTGTAAGCAGAACAGCGGCATGATTACAACAGCAGGCAGATAAAGTGGTTTCTCATTTACTATGCAGAATATCTCCTTTAATAATTTGTGTGGAACAATGAAACACAAACCCCAGCGTGCAGCTATTAACTGCTTAAATTATCAAGATTCAGTCAGATTTACTGAATAGAAACCTTTCACTTAGTGTGGAATCAATCTCAATGGACATCTTTTTTAAAATTGTATAATACTTCATAAAGGCCTATACTGCAAAAGAACACATTTCTAAATTGGTTTACAGTGCAGTGTTCTGTAGTTCAGTGTGCTACGCAAAATATTCTCAGCATCGAAACTCTACTTGTCGGTGACATTTCTGCTATGCAGCAGTGCACTGTTTATGTGGTCACTGTGAAAACAGGAAAATAATTTATATTCATACTGCAGTCTTTAGCGTACTTCTTGAGATCAGGGAGTTAGGTTTACCTATGCAGCTCTTGCCAGCTGGCCTCCGCTACACTCACCCCTTAAACCTCACTCCCATCTGGGTCACGGCACCAATGTAACCCCTGCAGTTCTACTCCCCGCGTTCTTGCTCCGAGCGGAATTCGAACCTGTCTTTCTGGCATGGGAGGCAGATGCGCTAAAAAGGACACTACAGACTGCAGCCTCTAACACCTGTGCTGCTCTTACCATCTGGCTTCTGTTACACTCACAATAATGCACTTACATTTATTGTACCAAAGGGTTTAATGGTGAGTTTCAGAATTGTAAAGCTTGTAAGCACATGAATGTTTATTACATAAGCTGAAGTTGTCTAAATCATATATTTGAGGTGAGACTACTTGTCCTTGTGGATGAACTTCTGGTTATTTCATTAATATTATATTAGCAGTTTTGAAAAAAATATACTTTTAATATTACAAGTGCACTTTATTTTTATTTTTTTTATTCAATTTATTTGTACAGGGACAACGCACAACAACAGTGTTGTGCCAGAGTTAGCTATAAAGCTAATTTGCATCTGCAGTCCCTGGGCAGGATGTTGTTACAAAATTACAATATTAAGTCACACATAATACAGTACACACAACACATACAATATACAATACAATATCACATCATACTCCATTAAATTACAAAACCAAGTCAATGATCACATATTTGATTTTCCTTAAGCCATACTTTAAGCGTAGTTTTAAAAATACTAAATGTTGTACACTCTCTAATATTAACAGGTATTAAATTCCATCTTTCTGCTGCTCTAACTGAAAAAGCTGATTGTCCAAAAACAGTTTTCTTAAATTTAGTTGAACAATCACCTCTAACTGATGACCTAGTCTGCCTGATATTATCCTTACAGAAAGTCACACATTGTTTAAGAGGTGGTGGTGCAAGATCATGAAATAGTTTGTACATCAAGCACACATCAGCAAATAATAAAAAATTGTCAAACGTCAATAATTTATAATTCTTAATAATATTGCAGTGATGATAACTCCTTGGCTTTTTAGCTAAGATTTTCACAGTTTGTTTATAAATAGTATATAATGGTTTTATACTTGTATGAGACCAACTTGTAGCACAATAAGATAAATGAGGAAGAATCATTGAATGCATAAAGAGTTTAGCAGCAGCCACAGGTAATTGGTGCCTAATATTCCTAAAGATCATCAAGCTTGCTCTAGTACTTTTAGAGACCTTTTTAATATGTTTTTTAAAATTTAAGTTAGAATCCATAATCATACCTAAATATTTAAAATGCTCAACA